>NC_133116.1:15742365-16010949 GCF_022965805.1 Primulina eburnea
TTTGATTAAAATAACCTGTTCTTTGCATGTTAAGGGGCTGCCATGATGTCAAAGTAAGTTTAAGCAAAGCTTTTATGTGAATTAAATTCCCACACACACAAACCCAACTCACGGCTGAAACAAAAAGCAACAAGAACAAGAGAAATTCTACTGTCAAGTGTTTGGGGTGATCGGGTTTCATGGTTAAGGGGTTGGCTTGGCTGGCGAGGCTCGGCTAGAGTCTGTCACGGGTCAGGGTGAGAGTCCTAGCATGGCTAGGACTCGGTTTGGAAGGGCTGGGAGGAGTCCTTGCAAGCAAAGACTCCTACCCGAGAAGCTGCACAAAATGGTGCAGAATTCGTATGACTTGGAGGGGCGTAAGGTCTCGGTCCAGGGCTCAGGGGCTGGGCTAGGACGACTCTTTAGAGTGTTAGGAAGGTGTGAGGGTGAGTGGTTCTAGGCCTGGGCTCGCTGGCAAGGTCCAAGAAACAGGTAACAAGAGTCGTTGTCAAAGTGGGTTTCTCGGCTGGTTCTTGTAGCTGTTGTTGTAGCTTCGGTTTCAGGGGCTGTGGTCGAGTCATTAGGTCCTTAGGGTCCCAAGAGGGGTGCACTAGGGTCTGGGCATGGGCTGGGCAGGCTGGGTTGGCTGCTGGCTCGAGAGGAAACATGAGGATGTGAGGGAGGCCCTTGTGCATGCAGGTTGGTGTTTCTGATCAAGGAGGTTGTGCGTAGGTTCCAGGGCTTGGGCTGGTCTGGGCTTGGTCTGGGCATGGTCCAGGGAAATTTTTTTTCTGGTGAGCTCGGTGTTTAAGGGCTGGAAGTGTCCTAGGTTGTCTAGGAGCCGAGGAGTCCTCATGTGCTTAGGAGTCTCACACTTGCACACATACATGCAATAGGGTCACGGGCAGGAGGTTTTTGAGCAAACTATTTTCTGGTTCTTTGGGCTAGGAATGGTCAGTAAGGTCCCTAGATGGGTTGTCTAGGTTTTGGCTCAAGGTGGCTCGGGCGTGGCTCGAGTAAATTGGGAGATGGCTCGGGTGGTTCGATAAGGTGTCTAAATCGAAAATTAAAGAAGTAAAATTGAATCTATGGGTCCGTGGGGGTGGATCATGAATTGAAAGGGTAGAATAAATCTTAAAAATGTTATGTTAAAAATTTGAGATCAAAATAATGAGTTTTGGATTTATTCAGGATGTAATCGCCGCACGAAATGCTAATTAACGAGTTAATTGAAACGCCTAGTTTTATGCTTTATAAAATTATAAAAATTTATTTTTAAGCTTAAATAGTTATTATAACTCTAAGTTTTTAATTTGAGAATTTTATATTAAGGTTTGGTTTAATTCGGGATTAAAACGTGTTAATACGTCTTATTTAAAGATTAAATTAAAAGTCCTCAATTTAAGCTAAATAAAAATATGGAAAAATTCATGTAGGCTTAAATGATTATTTGGGACATGTTAGAGTCAATGGAATTAAGAAAAAGGTCAAAAACAAAAAATGTCACGTCCAAGGGTTAAATGGTCTTTTTACACCGAAAAATTAGTAAACGTCATGGCAGTGCTCTAAATGATATTTTTATGATATTATGGTGATTTTTAAATGTTTATGAAATGTTCATGATTAAAATATGATTTTTAAATGTCCATGGATTTTTATGATTTAAGGAAGACATTTAAAAGACATGTTGCATGCTTGGTTTCAAAAACAAAAATGTTATGTTATGCATGATTTTATAAAGTAATGAGAATGTTAAACTTTAAAGTAATTGTGCTATTGGTAACGGTATGAGGTAAAGGTGGTAACGGTTTGTGGTAACGGTAAGAATGATAATATCGTGAGGGGAAAAGGCCCAGAGGGAATCCATTTATGGGAAAAAGCCTCAGAGCGAACCCCGACGATCGTATTTTTATTCGAAAGAGGATAGGCCAGAGCCCAGTTGACCGGTGAGAGTGTTGCTGGAGTCCCCCGCCGCCCAGTACTGCAGTTTCATGTAGATGGATCGATCGACTATTTAAGTTCATGTCATGTTGAGGAAAGTCACAATTAAAGATCTGAATTCAACAAAGGAAAAGGAAAGGAAAAATGTTTATGATCATGTTAAAGGTTTTATTTCATGTTGAGGAAAAAGGAAAAAAAGTTAAAGTTTATGTTTGCATGTCATGAAAAAGTTATTTTTACGTAAAAGTATTTTCACTGTTGCATGTGGTTTTATACGTATTATTTTTTATAAAGATTATGGTGTGTTGAGTCTTTATACTCACTAGGTGTGATGGATGCATGTGAGGTTGAGAGAGGTCTTGACGGATGATTTGACTGGGCCGAAGGCGCACCCAACTCGAGGACCAGCGCTTCTACTTTTCCGCATTTACGATTATGATTCATGATTTACGTTAAAAATTTAAAACTATTTATTTATGCTTTTGAGGGACTTTTGAGAGGTTTAGTATGGGATATACTTTTCAAATTTATTGCTTTTTAGGTTTGGTAGACATGCGACAGATTTTATTTTTATGACTATTCCACTTGATTTTTAAAATGATAGTTTGATGATGTTTTATTTTAAAGAGGAAAATATTTTAATATTTTCATGATGTTTATGTATATGGCCGAAAATTGAGCGTTTTAAAAAAAAAATTCTAGTACTTTTAAGCAATAAAAGGGGAGACGTTTCAGTTGGTATCAGAGCAAAGATCTTGTAAAGGGTTGTGCCACCATCAGCGCCGAAAATATCAGTCGTCCAGCCTCAAAGTTGTAAATTTTACATTCTTTATATGATTCAGTATGACGTTATGTTTAAGATTGCATGACTTTGTTATGCTAAAAGATTATATGCTTCATGATTTTTATACGTGTTACGATATGAAATAAGAAATTATTTGATTTCAACGCATGTTGGCTTCGTGGTGGAATTGGACTATGTTGATTTTGGGTTTTAGTATTGACATTATACTTTTTGGGTCATAATCTAGTCGTGAATATTAGGAATGATTTTGGGAACGTAGATTTTTCTAAGAAATTACTGATGACTCATGGTAACTAGTTGAATTAATTTTTGGGAATTACTCATAAGTAATAATTATTCGAAGATTGCAACGACTTTGGGAATAATAAAATGTATAAATTGGGATTTTAAGTTTTGATGAAAGGTAAGATTGGTTATATGAATCGATTTTTGGGTGAATAAGGTTAAATTATCAAAATTACGTCGTGGGAAACTGTAGAAGAAAATTAAGAATACCGAGAACTTATGGGTTAACTATATGATTTTTGAAATTAAGGATCAATTAGGATGATTTTTGAGGAAATAAAGAATTGATTTTGCAATTTTTAATGTAAAACACGTAAAACCAGACTACGTATAAGTCATGCATAATTACTATTACTTAAATTAAAATGATTTCTTTTATATTTAAAGAATTTTAAAAGTTTTTTAGTCATGATCATTTATTTTAATCGCAGAAGGTTGATTATTATCTTTTCAGTTAAATAAGCGAGGCCGGACCGGAGTTGGAGTATTGAGATAAAATTTAATGATAAGAAAATATTCCTAGAATTTTTTTAAGAAAAAGAATAATTATTTTAATGAAAAAGAATGTTTAGAGATTTAATTAATTAATTAGAGATAAGTAGTAAATAAGTTCTTTTATGTCTAATTAATTAAAAGCCTAAATTAAAATATGTGACCAATTGAGATAAATTAATCTAGGCTTATTTTATTTAAGAAATTATAATTTAACATGTTAGTAATTTGTTTTAAAGAATTAGCTATGCATGCAAGATAAATACTATCCTAAATTAAATTATTATTCCACTAAAATACATAATTAGTGTTTAAAACTTTAAGGAGATAAAATTCAATATTGAAGCAATATTTTGCCCTCCATTGTCTTGCAAATTTTCGGCCACCTCATTAAAATTTAATTTTGTTTTTACAACTCACCATTTTGATCTATTTCCTTATTCTTTCCTTGGTAGATAATCCCTTCATTATTAATCATCATAAATCATGATTTAAGCAATATTCTCCCTTACTTTTGATAAGAAATAATCGGTCACCTAACCTCCAAAATCAACCCCCAAATCCTATGATATCATATCATTTTCTATCTAACAAACAACTAGGATAGAAAGATATTGATTACCATTCAAATCCCATTTAATTAGTAGACTTTCCCTTCATTTCCCTAGCCATTCTCCTCCCCATATTCTCGAAAATTTCAGAGAGAATTCAGTAGCAAAATCGTGAGAAGCAAGGAAGAAATAAAAGAGAAAACAAGAAAAGTAAGAAAGAACTCCGTCTCCGCCGCCCCGTGTCGTCGTATCATTTTTGTTTTCTTGTCAAACGAATTTTAGGCATGTCTATACCCTTCTTTTCTCTTCAATCAAGTTATATAAATACTTTAAAACATTATATGCATATGATTCATAGAGCAAAACAGATTTTTTGGACAGCAACTTTCGAAAATGGTGTACAGATTTTTTTCGGCTTCCTCCTATGCTTCACGTTTGGTATTGTTTTTGTGGTTTCAGGGTTCCTCCTTGGCATGTCTAGGAAGTGACCAAGATGACTTTTCATGGCTTGGTTCATGGTCCCATCGTATTTTAAAACAAACAAGACAAGTAACCCATGGTTTTGATTTCTGTTTTTTTGTGTTTGAGTTGGTTTGCTTTATGGTGTTAGGTGGGTTGTGGTTGGCCTCTAGCCCATAGCCATGACTTATACAACACCTTAACATGTCTAGCATGGACCATGGTTAACCTCATATCCATTGGATCCTTCATTTGACAACAAAACAAGCAACACCCCCACGCGTGCAATGTGTGTTCTCGGGTGAAGCTTGGGATTGTCTCGGGTGTTGCTTGGATTGTGGTCGGCCTATGGCCCTTAGCCATGGTTCATGCCACACCTTAGGATGTTGGGAAGAGGCTCTGGTTGGTGGTTCAAGCCCCAATGGCCAAAAGCCTCGTAAACGAAGCAAGGAAGCACAACAGTTGCTGCTGTATTTTTTTGACAGCAACTTTGCCTTCGGTTCAGAGGCTTCTTCCGAGTTCTTGATTGGCTTTTTGTAATGAACCGTACTTTTGCTACTTAAACTTTGCGGAAAAATTTAAAATTTTCTTAAATAAAAACGTCCATACGGTCGTCAACTCATCGCTCCTAAAAATATCTTGGAAATCATCCATCACCAATAAAATTTGCTAACAAAATACTTGTTCCATACATCCCTCACCAAAACATAAAATCAGAGTATTTTAAACTTGCATAAAAATATTAAAATAACGTGGGCGATCCTGGGGTGTAGCCTCCCGCTCAGTCCAAGCCTGCTCCTTGGTCCCCACCTCCTGTCTCCTCATAGACATCCTCACCTGCATCGATCAAGTCTAGTGAGTCTAAAGACTCGACACGTATAAACTGGAAGTAACAAGTACTACATAATAAAACCACATGCAACTTTAAAATAGGACATGCATAATTGAAGCTTGGCTTTGAAATGAACTTGAACTTGCATACATACATAGACGTACCTTAACTTGAAAGCTTTCATAAACATGCTAGCATACTTGATCATATTTAAACATACACGACTTCATTTTGCGTAGAGACATGTTTCAAAGCAAGTGACCCATACATAATAAACGCTTGATCAGACAAACCACAGTACTGGGCTGACAGGGACGTATCAACTGCCACATACATGAGATCCCCGTTCATGATTTAACGGGCTAGTTGTTCCCCGTTCATAATTTAACGCTTTCCAACCACGATCTAACCCGTTCATAATTTAATGGGGGTGGAAAGGTCCTCGACCACGTTCACCGACTTCCAAACCCATTATAATTTGGTCACAAGACATTTAGCATACCTCAAAAACTTAAAATATTTTCTTTTTGCACGTCAACATACTTACTTGGCGTTGAGGGATCTGTTGGACTTCGATCAGGGTTGTTGCTGCAACATACTAACGTGACTTCATAAACTCAACGGGTGTAACTTAGACGTAACAATTAAGCTTACTCACGAGTTCATACATTTCCTTAGGGCGTACTAAAATTCCCGTTACTCGACATTGTTAAATATTGCACTAAACCAAGACGTCAACCTCAAAAAATACCATAATATTTCCCAAAAACTCAAGTACACGGACCCCGTGCCCAGGTCCAGCTCCGGGTCCGTGTAGGTGCGATGCAATGTGTCGTGAAGAAAAGTAAAGGCACGGACCCCGTGCCTAGGTCCGGCTATGGGTCCGTGTAGACACTGGAAAAATGCACTCCGGAAGGACAAAGGCACGGACCCCGTGCTTTTGTCCGTGTGGGGGTCCGTGTCCGTGCGCAAAAATGGCACTAACGAGGAAACAAAGGCACGGACCCCGTGCCAGGGTCCGTCCGTGGGTCCATGTAACTGCGGGAGGAGTCAACCTTCGGAATTTCGGAACATTATTTTCTTAACAGTCTAGACACAATTGTACCGAACACGAATCGACACCACGAGACCATCTTAGGATGCTATGTCTTTGACTCAAGCCTATACATTTATCCTCAAAACAATCATATGTTACAGTTAACCCAATCACCCGTGAACACGACTTCGACAACAACACGATTCATACGACCATTCGATCTCCCAAGTGCCTATCGACGCAAAACGAATATACTACAACCATCCCAACATCATGCTAAACATACCTAGACATAGCAAAGATCGCCCTGTCGATCCCCAACGAAGACTGCAACAATAAAATCTCAAGAACACACATCAACATCATAATTTCTGAAAAATACAGTTTGAGCAGTCCCACGATAAACACCATAAATCAATCAATATTTATCCATATAACGCGAATTTTATATCAAAACGAAGGTATCGAAAAGTTCTACATTTTTTGTGACAGTTTTCTCAAAATCTCGATAAAAAAATTCGCAGTTTTAAGAAGAACAGTAAAAACGTGATTTAGATCTAAAATTTCCTTCAAAATCGATCTAGTCAATTATCCGTTCAAACTATGAACATCATACATGAATTTTACGCATAAAATAACACAACGCATAATATGACATGTTCGACGCAGCAAAAGAGAGATTATACGTGCCTTTTGATGATAAACTTTACCGAAACGGCGATACCGACGCGGGAACGGAGCGAGGCGTGATCCGGGACGACCGTGGCGCTAAAATTCTTGAAGAAAACCAACGCAAATTCGCTGGGAATTATAGGGGGAAGTGGGGCGGCTGCTAGGGTTCTTAGGAACCTTGGTTTTGCTCTCTCAAAATAATAAAAAAAATCTGAATTAAGACTTGTGTGTGTGTGTGTCAGCCGATATAGTGTGTGAAAAGTGTGTGTGTGTGTGTGCGTGGCGTGAGTTAGTGGTGTGATTTAGGGATAATAAATTTCTTAATAATAAATTAACAACTAATTAAAAGTTAATCCAACACTAGCTCCTCAATTCCTTAGAAATAAAATACATACTAATTTTTACATAAACTCCTTAATTAAAATAACACACTAAAAATGCTAATTTTAAAAGTTTAAAATAATTAAATCACCTAGGGATAAAATTAGACTTTTAAAAATATTAAAACTAAATAAATCATTCAAAATACCCCTTCTTCACTTAAAATAAAAATACCGCATTTTAGAATTGCAAAAAATCGTCACCGGTCTTTTCCTCGATCTCGCCTCGGATAATCGCCTGAAACATGAAACTAAAAAAAAGACATTTTAACATGCATCACATAAACATGAATAATTTAAAGTAATGTATTTTCATAAATTATGCATGGATAGAACTCATTTAAAATTAATTAAATGATTTAATAATTAAATGAATGCATAGATTATACGTGTACTGAATTTGGGCACTACAGTTCCTCCCCCACTTATAAAAATTTCGTCCTCGAAATTAAGTCTTACCAAACAACTCCGGGTAGCGAAGTCTCACATCTGTTTCTGCTACCCAAGTGGCTTCCTCCACTGATTGATTTAGCCACCGGATTTTGATCAACTGGGTCACTTTGTTTTGAAGCCTACGCTCCTGTCTGTCTAGGATATGGATAGGTCTCTCCTCATAAGACAGGTCTGGAGCAAGCTGCAACGGCTCGTAACTCAGAATATGCGAAGGATTGGCTAGATACGTCCTCAGCATAGAAATGTGGAACACATTGTGTACCCCGGCCAGATTCGGCGGAAGGGATACACGGTAAGCTAATGTCCCAACTCTGTCCAAAACCTCGAACGACCCAATAAACCTCGGACTGAGCTTGCCTATCTTCCAAAATCTCACTACCCCCTTCGTAGGTGCTATCTTGACGAATACGTAATCACCAACGGCAAACTCGAGATCTCTCCTCCTCTTATCAGCATAGCTCTTCTGACGGCTTTGGGCAGTCTTCATTCTGTCACGAATCTTGACCACCACATCGGCAGTTTGCTGAATTATCTCTGGACCAAGATCCGCTCTCTCACCAACTTCATCCCAATGAACTGGTGATCTGCACTTCCGTCCATACAGCGCCTCATAAGGAGCCATACCAATAGATGATTGGAAACTGTTGTTGTAGGTAAACTCCACTAGAGGTATCTTAGACTCCCAAGTCCCTTGAAAATCAATCATACAGGCTCTCAGCAAATCCTCTAAAATCTGAATCACTCGCTCAGACTGGCCATCTGTCTGCGGGTGAAAAGCTGTACTGAACAACAACTTTGTCCTCATGGCTCCATGTAAGCTCTTACAGAAGGACGACGTAAACCTCGGGTCCCTGTCGGACACAATCGAAACTGGGAACCCATGTAAACGGACTATCTCCTTGATATAAAGCTCTGTGTACTGCGTCATGTAGAAAGTCGTCTTCACTGGAAAAAGTGCGCTGACTTCGTGAGTCGATCCACAATAACCCAAATGGCATTAAAGCCTCTGACTGATCTAGGCAATCCAACGACGAAGTCCATCGTGATGTTCTCCCATTTCCACTCTGGGATTGGGAGTGGCTTAAGCATCCCTGCTGGCATCTGATGTTCAGCTTTCACTTGCTGACAAGTAAGACATTCTGATACGAATCTGCGGATGTCTCTCTTCATCCCCGGCCACCAATACAGAATCTGCAAGTCTTTGTACATTTTGGTACCTCTTGGGTGAATATGAATACGGAGATGCATGTGCCTCCGTCAGAATATCCTATCTGATCGAATCAACACTAGGCACCCACATTCTACCTCTGTATCTCACAATACCATCTGACACTGTGTACAGTAGACTGCCCTTGGCTTCATTCTTCAGTCTCCATTTTTGCAACTGCTCATCTGAAGACTGGCCTGTCTAGATACGGTCTAGCAGAGAAGACTGGACTGTCAGATTAGACAGCCTTGGTGCTCTGCCCTTATGGTAAACTTACAAACCAAACCTCTGAATCTCAGACTGAAGATGTCTCTGCACTGATAACTGAGCTATTACTGCAACCTTTCTGCCCAAGGCATCTGCCAAAACATTAGCTTTTCCCGGATGGTAGCTAATCTCGCAATCGTAGTCTTTCACCAGTTCCAACCACCGTCTCTGCCTCATGTTCAGCTCCTTCAGCGTGAAGAAATATTTCAGACTTTTGTGATCAGTGAAAATCTGACACTTCTCGCCATACAAGTAGTGTCTCCAAATCTTCAACGCAAAGACGACTGCGGCTAATTCAAGATCAAGCGTTGGATAGTTCTTCTCATGCACTTTCAACTGCCTGGAAGCATAAGCTATAACCCGACCCTGCTGCATCAAGACTGTGCCTAATCCGAGCTTAGATGCATTGGTATACAACACAAAATCTCTTTGCCCAGATGGCATGGCTAGCACTGGCGCTGAAATAAGAGCTTGCTTCAAAGTGTCGAAGCTCTTCTGGCATTCTTCACTCACACAAACTTAGCATTTTTCTTGGTTAGTGAAGTGAGTGGCACTGCTATGGATGAAAATCCCTGAATGAACTTACGGTAGTAACCGGCTAGACCTAGAAAATTGCGGATCTCCGATGCATTCTTTGGCTCAACCCATTCCTTAACGGCTGATACCTTTGCTGGATCCACTTCAATACCACTGCTAGACACTATATGACCCAAAAACGCTACTTTCTGTAACCAAAACTCGCACTTACTGAACTTCGCAAATAACTTACGACTCTGCAAAACCTGCAACACTGTCCTCAAATGCTGGCTATGCTCCTCATGGCTCTTCGAGTATATGAGAATATCGTCAATGAATACTATGACGAACTGATCAAGGTGAGGCTGAAATACTCGGTTCATTAGGTCCATGAAAATAGCTGGGGCGTTCGTCAATCCGAACGGCATTACTAAGAACTCGTAATGCCCATATCTGGTTCTGAAGGCTGTTTTGTGCACATCTGTATCTTTCACCTTCAGCTGGTGATACCCTGATCAAAGATCTATCTTAGAGAACATTGTAGCTCCCTGCAACTGATCAAACAAGTCTTCGATCCTAGGAAGTGGGTACTTATTCTTGATCGTTACCTTGTTCAACTCACGGTAATTGAAGCAGAGTCTCATGCTTCCATCCTTCTTTTTCACAAAGAGTACTGGCGCGCCCCACGGTGAGAAACTAGGGCGAATGAATTCCTTGTCGAGAAGCTCTTGAATCTGCTGCTTGAGTTCTAGCTGAAAGGGGATCGGTTACGGTGACCGGAAGCGCAACAGAAGTTTAAAAATCGAACTTTGCATGTAATTTTCGGCCACCTCATTATTTTGTGTAGCAAATACAATAAAACACAAAATGACATTCATAGGGTGTTTGAGAGATACACCTATCAATCTTTAAAAGATTGATTGTGGCTCCAACTTTGTTGTTAAACAACAAAGCTCTTAAATGGCAAGAAGATCTACAAGCTTCCTCCTTCCTTCAAAAATTAGGCCCACCACTTGCAAGCTAGAACCCTTCTTATTTTGCACTAGAAAAATAAGAAGATTTTTCAAAGAGAAGTGTATTTCTTCCTCAACACTTGAAGAAGAAAGGAGAGGAAAAACTTGGAGAGAAAAAGATCAAGAATTCGGCCAAGGGTGTATATAATGAAGGGGAGGGAGACTTGTCTTGGACTTGCAAAAAGCTACCAACAAAAGTTGCATGCCATGCCTTGAAAATAGAAAAAGTTGTCTCCCAACCCTTCACCTCCCATGCATGCATATATTATATGGTTTTTAACAAATTAAAAATAATGGACTAAATTTAATTATCTCAAACATATTTGAGACTACTTAAATATTACTTGAATTTACCCTAAGTCTCACTAGTTAAATAATAATTTAAATTGAGCTCTACAAGACTCAATATGATTTAATTAATTCAACACTTGAATTAATTTAATTATTTGGACTATACTAGGTCCACTAGTGTTTAATTAATTCAACGCTTGAATTAATTTAATTTAGTCCATAATAATGTTTATGAAAATCACAATTTTCAAATACATTATTTATTTGGCCAACTTTTAATTTAGGAACAAATATATAAATTAAAAGTACATTTCTCTCATAGAAGTTATACTTCTATTTTTCCTTACACTTATAAACTCATTTATAAGTCGTTCAACACATTGAACTATTTTACTTCTCAACGGGATCGAGAAAACAAGTACTTGTGTGGCCCTCAATGGTTCACTGATACAACTAGCCGTGGGTTCATATCTCCATGTGATTCGGACTAAACATGTCCTTATATGAGCATACCCCAATTGCTCCATTCTTATTTATCAACTCCTTGATAATAAGAACGTCAGAACTCAAGTCTGATAGTACCCAACCAATAATGTTAAACGCCTAGTGTGAGAACCCAAAATTTTGGGCATGTAATTAATTAAATATAGACATGTATAAGAATTTATTTTCGAGTTATAATAAATTCGAAAATATTAAATAATACATGGTATTGGAAATTTCAAGCCAATAAATACATGAAATTCAAAATTCAGTACAAATCATGTATTAATTTCGAAATAAGGCTGGATATCAATCAAATTGGAAGGAAATATTACATACAAGGTATAATTTCTCAACAAGGAAGCATATTAATATGGAAGGAGCATCTAGATATTTAAGGAATAATTATCTCGCAATTTGGAAGGAAAATCAATCGGTTTTTGGTAAGATTTGAATACCAAGTTTAGTTCATTTCTCCTCCCCTATAAATACCACATCAAGCATAGCATTCCCTGCACCCTAAATTTCGAAAATTTGCTCTCCGCAGTGCTGCTGAAATTTTCGAAATTTTTCTCCCAAAAAAAATTTTGCACGTGTTATCAAAATTATGTTCAACGTTCATAAATTCGTTTCTCTCCCGGGATGCTTTGAATCCGATCTCCATCGTTCAGAATATGATTTCATGTGTTTTGTACATCATATTCAAATTTCAGCAAAATCCAACGGTTAGTTTTTTGTCTATAGACTTTGCAAGAAAACTGCTTAGATTTTAGGCGAGAAACAGCATACCTATGGTTTTTCGTCAATAAGCAGGTTAAAACGACTTCAAACTCGATCTCCACCGTTCATAGTTTGATTAACGTACTTATGAACGTACTGTAAAATTTTGAGTCAGATCCAACGGTGCAATAAGGCGCAGTGAATTTACAAGGTGACTGATTTTTCGGTAGAGGTGCTGTTGCGTTTTCGAAGCATAATTCTTCTATGATTTCCGAGTTCTTCACGTTTTCTTCCAGTCTAAGGTAAGTGGGCTTGTTTTAAAGATTAAACTTTCGTTTATGCATATTTATTTCGTTTTTTTGAAAATACGGTCGAGTACGTTATTCTTTTACTCCATTCTTGTGTTTGTTGTCATACGGTTTTGGGCACTGTGAGGATTCAACTGGATATGGGTGGGAATCCCAACCATGACGTACCCTTACGCGGTGGGGGACATAACCGCTATACGGCCTCGCCCCCTTAGAGGAGTAAAAATTAGGGACTGATATCAGTAAACCATAGAAAGTAGATGAATCTCAGTGCTGGTAATTGTTATGCATGTGATATGAATGATGTTATGCAAGTGCAAGTCATGTGATTTTCGAAATTATGCATGTTGTTATATTGTGCTCGAACGGCCCCCACTTGCTGAGTATTTCCCAAAATACTCACCCCTTACTCTACCCTCCCCAGACAAATCAGAAGAAGAAATAGAGAAAGAAGAATCGGACGCCAGTTTTTGGACTGATAATGGACGCATGAAGAATTTTAATTAAGAATAGGTTCTTGTGAGTTTTTAATTCAAGTTATAAACGCTTCCGCATATTTTCATCATTTTAAGAATCTATGTTGTAAAGACAATCTTTTGATTGATTATGAGTAATAAACTGGTTTTGGTTTATACTGTACTACGAGGCTTGTTGTTTAGCAATTATGTGATTGTTGAATAACGCCGATGTCGACTAACTCCGGTCTCGGGGCGTGACACCTAGCAGCATCGCTTACATGATTCCCTAGGTATCAAATGATAGTGCCTGCAAGAACCATTCAATTATGGTTAGTGTACAGTACGGTCCCTTCAACTCATATATCCCGATCGATTCGACAGTCATTGGTTTATCGAGAGTTGTCAATGAATCGATACTATGTGTCATGTCGTAGTTGCATTGATGGTGTAATCTATGAAACCCTCTTTCATAATTAACACCATACTCTGATCAGAGATTTCAACCTACATACACATGATAACACATAGGATATCCATACCCGAAGGTAAGCGGTGAATCCCCGACTACAATGCATCGACTCCTATATGTTTCGACAGAACACCCAACCTTGCCACCTGATGACCTCATGAGAGTCGGTAAATAAGTAAAAGTGTAATTCTAGCACATAGAGTCTCAATGTTGTCCCGGGTCATAAGGACTAATGGTGTACAACCATAAACTAGGACGTTTCCACTCGATAAGTGAGAACTACTTGGAAAGTCCTTTATAGAGGGTTGTTCAGTGCACTCTACCAGGAGCACCTATCTGCATGCTCGGACATCACAATGTCCCCTACCAATGAAACATGGTACTCACATCGCAGATACTAGTCTCGAGCTCTAGCGGCCTATATCCTTCTTAGTGGTGGCAAAATCGACTAGGAACCTTTTAGAATATACAGTATTACAAATATGAGTTTCATGATACTCATCATTATGAGCATCTCAAATTCTTTCTACTATTTGTATATTCAAGGGATTTATCTATGCAACTAGCATGGGTATACAGATAAAGAAGTGCCAAAACAATAAATTCAAATATTATTAAAATAAAGATCGTTTATACATAGAGTTTCATTGTGAACACTCGGCCAACACTTGGCTCGACGTGCACCTACTCTAACACTAACATTTCAGCTGGAGCTAATCGATATGGTGCCTTAGAGATTGGCACTGTGCCTGGCATGAGATCAATAGCAAACTCCACCTCTCTCTCTGGTGGAAGACCTGAAACATCGTCTGGGAAGACGTCTGAGAATTCACTGACTACTGGCACGTCGGATAAAGATGGAGTGAGTATGTCATGTGCAGAAATAATGCTGGCCAAGAAGGCCTGATACCCCTTAGAAATAAGTCTCTTAGCCTGCATGCAAGAGATCATGCGAGGGAAACTTCTCCATCTGGCTGGCTCAAATATGAACTGCTCCATGCCCGATGGTCTAATCAATACTGACCTCTTCTGAAAATCAATCAGAACTCTGTTCCTCGTCAGCCAGTACCATTCCTAAAATAATGTCGAACTCTGTTATCGGCAGTAGAATCAAATCCGCATATACTAGATGGCCCTGCAATTCCAGATCAATGTCTCTGATCACGCTAGTCGCTAACAGTTCTTCCCCGGATGGGACTGCCACCGAAAAATTTATATCTAGGCCAATGGACTTGATGTCCAGATGATTAGCGAAAGTCTCTGAGATAAAGGAGTGAGTGGCTTCTGAATCTATCAGTGCCGTTGTGGTTAATCTCTTAATGAAAATATTCCCTGAGATGCGTTAGCACAACAAACTAACTTATATCCAAAAAATTCTACCATAAACCTCATGCAACAAAAGACACCCACAATTCCCACTAAAACACTAGTATTCCCAATTAAAATTAAACATGCAAGGCAAAGAAATCAATACTGTACTGAATTAAATAAATTACCAGTCAAAAGGGTAGTGTCTGGATTCGCCTCTTGGGCATGCATGGCGAATACTCTCCATTGGGTTGGCTGCTTCCAGTGTGGGCACTCTTTCAACATGTGGTCTGTAGCTCCACATTTAAAAGATTTCCCGAATCCCCATAAGCACTGACCGGGATGCTGGCGATTGCATTTCTGACACACTGGGAAATTACCGGGCCTCTGAAGCGCCCCCTGCAGCTGGATAGGACCATTTCCTTTCGGCGGTCCGTGATAGGGTTTCTTTCCCAGTTTCCCCTGGTAAGCTTTCTTGAACTGAGGCCTCTGATGCTTGTTGCGGCTGCGGTGGAGCCAGAGAGGGCCTCTTGACCTGCCTATCTGCCTCAATGTCCCGCTGGTCTTGTTCTGCTGCCAAAGCCCTAGATACGGCGACTGTTTAAGAATTGGGGCCAGCTACCCTCACATCACGGCGCAAGATTGACTGCAATCCGTCCATGAAATGTCTCAGCTTTGCCTGGACATCATTCAAAATGAGGGGTACGAAGTAACACCCCCTCTCAAACTTTCTGACATAGTCTGCCATGCTGCTGTCAAACTGAAGAGGTCTCGAAATCACAAAATGAGCCATCACTGCGACTTTGCTTCTCAACGTGTCCGCAACTACATTAGCTTTGCTAGGATTATAGCTAATGTCACAGTCTTAGTCCTTCACTAGCTCCAACCAATGCCTCTGACGCATATTCAACTCATTCTGCGTAAAGAGGTATTTGAGACTTTTGTGGTCGGTAAAGATCTGACACTTCTCCCCGTACAAATAATGCCTCCAAATCTTCAATGCAAATACTACGGCTGCCAACTCTAGATCACGGATATGATAATTCTTCTCATGAATCTTCAACTGACGAGAAGCATATGCTATCACCTTCCCATGCTGCATCAATACTGCGCCTAACCCGAGTTTCGAAGCATCTGTATACAGAAAAAAATCTCCGGGCCCTGAAGGCATGGCCAATACTGCGGCGAAATAAGAGCTTGATTCAGCGTATCGAAGCTCTTCTGACACTCTTCACTCCACACATACTTAGCATTCTTCTTTGTCAATGATGTGAGTGGAACTGTGATGGAGGAAAAATCCCTGAATAAACTTTCGATAATATCCTGCTAGCCCAAGGAAACTACGAATCTCTGATGCATTTTGCGGCACAACCAAATCTTTGACTGCTGCAACTTTTGCTGGGTCTACCTCAATACTACTGCTAGAAACGTGGTCTAAGAACGCCACTTTCTCTAACCAGAACTCGCACTTGCTGAACTTCTCGAATAGCTTGTGCTTTTGTAAGGTCTGCAACATGGTAGTCAAATTTCTGCTGTGATCCTCTTGATTCTTTGAGTAGACGAGAATATCGTCTATGAATACTATCACGAATTGATCAAGATACGGCTGAAATACGCGATTCATGAGATCCATGAAAATCGCTAGCGTATTCGTCAAACCGAACGGCATCACAAGAAACTCGAAGTGGCCATAACGAGTCCTAAAAGCAGTCTTGAGAACATCGACAGTTTTTCAGCCACAACTGATGATACCCGGAACGCAGATCTATTTTGGAGAAGATTGAAGCTCCCTGCAACTGATCAAACAAATCTTCAATCCACAGAAGTGGGTATTTGTTCTTCACTGTAACTCTGTTCAACTCCCGGTAATCAATGCAGAGCCTCATCGAACCATCCTTCTTCTTCACAAATAATACTGACGCGCCCCATGGCGAAAAACTCGGGCGAATAAATTCCTTGTCAAGAAGTTCCTGAATATGTTTCTTGAGTTCTGCCATCTCCGTCGGTTCCGATCAGTACGGTGCTTTGGAGATCGGCGCAGTACCGGGCATAAGCTCAATAGAAAATTCCACCTCTCGCACAGGTGGTAAACACCAGAGACGTCATCAGGAAAAACGTCTAGAAAATCCCGGACAATTGGAACATCGGATGCTGACTGTTTGGGTGTCTCGGGAACAGATACAAGAGTAGCTAAAAATGCTCGGCACCCTCGATGCATGAGTTTCCTAGCATGGACATAAGGTATTATACGTGGTAGATTAAAATACCTGTCTGGTTCGAATAAGAATTGATCCATCCCAAGCGGTCGGACTAGAACAGATCTACGCTGGAAATCAATCAAAACTCTGTTCTTCAATAACCAGTCCATCCCCAGAATGATATCAAATTTTGGCATTGGCAGAACGATAAGATCTACATACACAAGATTACCATGAAGTTCGAGGTCTATATCTCGGATCATATTAGTAGCTGTCAGCTCCTATCCAGAAGGCAATGCTACTGAATACGCTATGTCTAGCCCAATTGTCTTGATCTTGAGAGAATTTGCAAAGGTTTCTGAAATGAACGAATGAGTAGCCCATGAATCTATCAAGGCCTTCGTAGCTGAACCGACTATAATGATTCTCTCTGAAAGATTGGAATATCCTGCTAAACCCAATAGTTTTTACAAGAACTAAGCTTTTAGACATGCAAAGGTCAAAGTTTTTCTAACCTAAATTCTCGAAAATAACCCTGATTAGAACATGAAATCCTATAACCAATTCTAAGTTAAAAATCTTAAATCAAACTCTTAAAACATTACATTTCAAATACGAACTTAAAGCTTTAGGATACATGTCGTGAGCATCGTCTCCGGGTTAGTCTCCGCTACATGGAGAGCAAAAACTCTGACTTGGGCAGGCAGATTCTTCTGAGTGCAACACTTCAGTATGTGTTCAGTACTGCCACATTTGTAACACTTCCCCGAGCCATACATACAAGTCCCAGCATGACGGCGTGAGCACTTGGCACAGACTGGATACTCTGATGTTTTCGGGACTACACTGCACGTCCATGTTGATGCTGTCCTCTACTCCTGGGTGAGCCATGGAAAGGGTTCTTACTAGGATACTGCTGCTGCTGAGGAGGACGGTGTGGTGCCTGAAATGGTCGTTTACCATGGAGATCACGCTCAATATCATTCTGGTCTTGCTCTGTCGCTAGAGCTCTGGAAACAGCAACATCATAGGTAGTAGGGCCAGGCCACCCTAACATCACGACGCAAGATCGGCCGCAGACCATTCAGAAAATGACTCGATTTGGCTCCAGCATCATTAGAAAGGATACAAAATGACATCATCTCTCGAACTTACGGATGAACTCCGTAACAGTCAAGTCTCCCTGCCTCAGGGTCATGAACTCCGTGGTCAACCTGGAACGCACCTCTTCAGTAAAATATTTATAGTGAATACCTCTGTAAAGCGCGTCCAGCTCAGAGTAGCCAGATTCAAGGCTACGGATGCTCCTTCCCACCACAAGCGGGCGTCTCCTCCAAATAGATAGGTCACACAGCGAACTCTGTCCTCATCTCCAAGCTCCATGAACTCGAAGATAACCTCGAGGGACTTAATCCAGCCTCGGCAATCATAGGATCTGTCGTCCCGGAGAATTCCTTCGGTCGCATATTCATGAACCGCTCATAGATAGCCTCCGGCCCCGTCTTTCTGGCTCCCACAGCATTGTTCTCCGCAAACTGTGCGAAGAACTGAGTCATCCCAGCTAGCATCTGGGCATTCATGTCTGGTGGAGGGGGTGGTGGTAAATCTCTCTCCTCATTCTCATGACGATGCTCATCACTTCCCCTGCGATCAATAATGCGTCTAGGAGGCATGTTGTTCCATAATTATAACCCATACGTGTGGGGACCCGGACGATAATCAAGTTCATAATCGTCATTAAGATAAATTAATCAATTATAATAAACATGGTCTAATTTTTTTTTACATGCGGAACGTAATGGAAATCATACTAGTATACATATCAGTATAAAATAAAGTACAAGTCCTGTACAACATACATTCAATACAGACTAAGGTTCAACAACTAGTTATCAAGTGTTTAAACCTTATTTACAGCAACATTAAAGTCCCTGGTCTCCACTCTAATCATGATCTCTCATCATCTCCTCGACCCTGATCCTGTCCCAACCGTTGTCATGCACACATACAAACACGACAACAGCCGGATAATTCCGGTGAGAATATAATCCCAGTATAAATCAACGAACATGCAATCATATAATCAATATAAAGCATGAAGAAGATATTAGATATAAATCAAGGTTTGAAACATAATTCATACAAAACTGTCAATCATACTCGTGACTCCACGACTCAGACTAGACTAAATCCTAGTCTAGGGATCCCGATTTCCAGACGTTGGCATTCCATATCGATCACCAGTAATAGAATAAACTCCAATTCTATCCACATCGATATGGTATCGATCACCAGTAATAGAAGAAACTTCAATTCTATCCACATCGATAGCCAATCGTCCGGTGACCTATACGTGATAGACTTTGGCACTATCGCCAATTTACTATCTTGTGACATCGTGCAATGTGCCCGTGGCGATCCACCACTATCAGGCACTTCTGTCACAAGATCACTCGTCTAATACTCGTCTAATACATGCTTCCTATAAATCAATAGAACAAGAATATCAAATCAAACCAATGTATATAATAACAGTAAGTAGGTGATTTAGGGAAACTCAAGTATATGTAAGTATGTGATTTAGGGAAACTCAAGTATATCCTAGTTGAGTCAATCTCCCAATACCACATTGACTTATACCTTTCGTTTGTAGTCTCGGTCTGAATCAATAACCGTTCTGAACTCAAGACTGTCTCTGTAAATCTGAAACGACATATCGAGAATCATAATAGCAATGTTCTATTCTCAATTCAACACTGAATTTGATTACTCTGGATTTAATTCAAATTACGGCATAACGGCACAATCTCAGTATCCCCGTCAATACCATATCAAAATACATCGATTACAAATCATAAGTCATATCTGATACAATCTGTAATTAATCCAGAATCCAAATCTGTCCAATATCAACTGATATATTCTGAAAAATCATAACTATTCCATAATCAATCTGTTTTACAATCTGACTTCGATTCTACGTTGTCTAACATGTCAAGAACATCATATATAAATCATATTCAATTCTGACAATAGCATAATTTCAAGACATGTCTAAACGTAACAAAACTTACGTCCAGTTGAAGCCCGCATTGATAGGAACACATTACTGAAGTCGGATTAAAATTCTGACGGGCGGATCTTTCACAAAAGGCGTAATGATTTTTCACAACTTTCCTCTGACCCTTTCTCGGTTTTCTTGTGAAGGTTTTATATATATACAACGATGCATGCTGAAGCCAAGTGGATCATCCTTCATAAAACACGTCTCGCGCATATGCGTGACCATCTTCGGCGCATATGCGCGAGACAATATGCCTCGGCGCGTTAACTGCACAGCACCTCGTGCATATGCGCGCCCTTACTCGGTGCATATGCGCGAGGCCCTTGGTCATTTTTCCCAACTCTCGGGTACCCTCGCGCACATGCGCGGATTCATGTAACGCATATGCGCGAGGTTCTCTGGACATCTCGCGCATATGCGTTTGGCTGGGTCGGGCATATGCGCGAGAGCTCATCCTCGCACATACATCTTTTCATGCTGAATTCCACCCGTGTCCCGATTAATCCTCTCATAATCATATCAAATTATAACTCAATAATTACAGATTACTAGGATAAAATTCTCGGGCATTACATTTCTCCCCACCTAAGATATGATTTCGTCCCCGAAATCACAGGCAATCAATCATATCAATTAAGGATTATAACACAGAATATTGAATAGAAAACTTACATCATCGAAATAAGTCTGGGAACTTCTGTCTCATGTTTGATTCAGTCTCCCAAGTAGCTTCTTCAATTTCATGACGAGTCCATTGAACTTTCACAAGAGGAATAATCTTTGTTCTAAGTTGCTTTTCTTTACGATCAATAATTTGTATCGGCTTTTCAACGTAACTCAGAGATTCATCAAGCTTGGCCTCGTCTGGCTGAATAATATGAGAGTCATCAGGGAGATACTTTCGCAGCATAGATACATGAAAAACATCATGTATCTCAGATAATGAAGGCGGTAATGCGAGTCGATAGGCACGATCTCCTATCTTCTCGAGAATTTCATATGGACCGACGTATCGTGGAGACAATTTCTCTTTCTTGTCAAATCTGACAACACCCCTAAAAGGATAAATCTTCAAAAATACTCGATCTCCAGTCTCAAATACCAACGGTCGTCGTCTGATATTGGCATATTTGGCCTGTCGGCCCTGAGCTGCCTTCATTTTCTTCTGAATCAATTTTACTTTCTTCGTCATATCTCTGATCATGTCAGGTTCAGTCTCAAGAACTTCAAGATATCATCCCAATAAAGAGGGGATCGACACTTCTTTCCGTACAACGCTTCAAATGGAGCCATCTCAATACTTGTTTGATAGCTATTGTTGTACAAAAACTCACAGAGAGGCAATGCATCTTTCCAATTAGTGCTAAAATCAAGCACTACACCTCTCAGCATATCTTCCAATGTCTGAATCGTCCGCTCTGACTGTCCATCAGTCTGTGGATGATATGCGGTACGCAGATGTAACTTCATACCGAGAGCCTGCTGTAAACTCTGCCAGAAGTGCGAAGTAAACCGAGGATCACGGTCTGAAACAATCGACTTTGGCACTCCGTGCAATCTGACCACCTCTCTGACATAAATTTCGGCCATCTGATCATATCGGTACGCCATTTTGTATGGAATAAAGCATGACGATTTGGTTAATCGATCAATCACAACCCAAATCGCATCACAATTTCGGGAGGACCTTGGTAACTGTGTCACAAAATCTATGGAAATGTGATCCCATTTCCATTCAGGAATGGACAAACTTTGTAACAATCCTCCTGGTTTCTTTCTTTCCGCTTTCACCTGTTGCAATTCAAACATCTGGAAACAAATTCTGTAATGTCAGTCTTCATTTGTTTCCACCAAAATTGTTCTTTCAAGTCATTATACATCTTTCTGCCACCAGGATGAATACTGAATCGACTACTGTGCGCTTCTGTCAGTATCTGTTGTCTCAACTCTGAAACATTTGGCACAACTAGAAGATTATTCACATACAGTACACTGTCACGTACCTGATACTCTGATCGATGTCCTGCTCTGACCATCGCAATCGAGTTCTGAACATTCTGATCAACTTTTTGAGCCACTTTAATTCTCGAAATCAGCTCTGGTTTAGCCCGAATAGCACATAATCTCAAAGGCTGACGATCTGTTTCAAAAGCTAATCCAGATAAACAGCAGTCTTCAATCAAATTTGAAACACAAATCATCGATAAGGATAGAGAACATACCTTTCGACTCGGTGCATCAGCTGCTGCATTAGATTTCCCTGGATAATACTTGATTTCACAATCGAAATCCTTTAACAAATCAAGCCATCTTCGCTGTCCTCATATTAAATTCAGATTGTGAAAATAAATATTTCAGGCTTTTGTGATCAGAATAGATTTCAAAATTTTCACCGTACAGATAATGTCGCCATATCTTCAATGCAAATACGATGGCTGCCAATTCAAGATCATGAATTGGATATCGAGTCTCATGGGGTTTCAGCTGTCTTGAGGCATAAGCAATCACATGCCCTCGCTGCATCAAGACACAACCCAATCCTTGGTGAGATGCATCACAGTAAACAACAAAATCACCAGTACCTGACGGAATAGTCAACACTGGAGCACTGGTCAATCTTTTCTTCAGCTCTACAAAGCTGGACTCACACTCCTCAGACCAAACAAATGGAGCATTCTTCTGAGTCAACTATGTAATTGGCTTGGCAATGCTGGAGAAATCTTTGATAAATCGATGATAATATCCGGTCAAACCCATAAAACTGCGAATTTCGGGCACAGATGTCGGTCTCGGCCAAGAAATCACTGCCTCAATCTTACTGGGATCCACTGATATACAGTCTCCAGATATTATATGCCCCAGAAATACCACCTGTCTCAGCCAAAACTCGCATTTTGACTGTTTGGCATACAATTTCTCAGCCCTCAATATTTTCAACACAGTTCTCAGATGTTCTGCATGCCCAATCATATTCTTAGAATAAATCAGAATGTCATCAATCAATATGATTACAAACTCATCAAGATATCTTTGAAAGACACGGTTCATCAGTTCCATAAATATAGCCGGTGCATTCGTCAAACCAAACGGCATGACAATAAATTCATAGTGTCCATACCTGGTTCTGAATGCTGTTTTTGAGATATCAGAATCCCTGACTCTCAGTTTATGGTATCCAGATCTCAAATCGATCTTGGAATACACTGAAGAACCCTGCAACTGATCAGACAAATCATCAATGCGAGGCAACATATATTTATTCTTTACCGTTGCTTTGTTCAGTTGCCAGGTAGTCAATGCAGAGTCTCATTGAACCGTCATTCTTCCTCACAAACAAGATTAGAGCACCCCAAGGGGACACACTCGGTCTGATATACCCCTTGGCCAGTAATTCCTCCAACTGTTCTTTCAACTCTTTCAACTCAATTGGTACCATACGGTATGGAGCTCTAGATATCAGGAACTGTACCTGGCATCAACTCAATGCTGAAGTCTATCTCTCGAATCGGAGGCAAACCAGGAATCTCTTCTGGAAAGACATCAGCAAACTCACACACCACAGGCAAGTCCGCCAATGACGGACTCGATTTCAGTAAATCAACTGAATAAACAAGGAATCCTATCCGCTCCTTTCTGCAATAATCGAGTCATATTCATCGCAGATATCAAAGAAATTCTATCTCGAGAACCCTTACCATAAAATTTCCACTCCTCAGCCATTTCAGGTCTGAATCTCACAATCTCGAGGAAACAATCGACTGTAGCCCTGTACTTGGTCAGTATATCAATACCGATAATACAATCAAAGTCAGATATCCCAAGCACAATACAATCTAACTCAATTTCATGCCCATCATACTGCAGTATACACGATCTAACAGACTTTACTGATATCAAACATGTCCCCAACGGAGAATAGACAGACACCACCGCAGACAATGATTCAATAGGCAATGCATGACTCAATGCAAATCGCTCAGATATAAATGTATGTGATGCACCAGTATCAATCAATACCTAAGCAGGATAACCATAAATAAAGCAGTTACCTGCCACAACATCATCAGGTGCATCCTGTGCCTGCTCCTCAGTCAAAGCGAACACTCTGTCCTGCTGTCTCGGAGGCTGGCTCACTGTCTGGCTTCCTCCTAGCCTCTGCTGTGACTGAGTAGACGGTGCTGGCTGGAAAGAATGAACGGCATATGGGCGTCTCCCTGTCTGAGCCACTGATCTGGATGACTCTGCTGCCTGGGATCCCTGGGCACCTCTCTGTGGACATACTCGGGCAAAATGTCCCTGCTGTCTACAATACGATAGCTGCCAAACACTCCTCGGCACTGGTCTGTGGAATGCTTCCCTCCACAGGTGCTGCAATAGGGTCCTGTATAGCTCTGGCTCTGTCGAGGACTCCCAGAGCTAGAAGAACTGCTGCCTGACTTCTTGAGTTGCTTTCCTCTAGCTTTCAAGAAATCCTTCTTTCCATTACCACCGCCACTCTCGAATCGAGGAGTTGGTTGTTATGATCTCGGTGTTGGAGGCACAAACGAAGCTCCTATCTGTCTCATCAGACCTGTTTCGGTTCCCTTAGCCCGGTTCAATGGCATCAGTGAAATTGTTTGGCCTCCCGGTATTCACCAAGGTAAAAATTCCAGGATTTAGGCCATTAATAAATTGGTCTGCAACGGCCTCATCATGTTCAGCCACGTGGGGAGCAAACCGCAACAATGTAGAGAACTTGGCCACATATTCCTCAATGTTTAGCTGGCCCTGTCTCAAGTTAGCAAACTCGGCTCCCTTGTCTTTCCTGTATGACACTGGAAAGAAACTCTGATAAAATTCAGTTCTAAACACATTCCAGGTAATAGTCGTACCTCGATGTTCTAGTGCTCTCTTAGTGGTAATCCACCAGTTCTTTGCCATATCGTGTAACTGGTGTCCTATCAGTTTCACCCTCCGCTCATCAGTATAGTCCAGAGACTCAAACAGCATCTCGATATCATCTAGCCAACTCTCACAATCCACTGCTGTCTCGGTACCTTTCAGAATCGGTGGATGAAATGACTGAAACCTTTTTAACAATGTCTCTATTAGAGTGGCTGTAACATCCATGGGAGGATTCGAAGTACTACCCTGTTTCGGTACTCTTCTTGGAGGCATATCTGATAATCAAATGGATTAGTAACAAATACCACAATTCTATTTCAGTCCTCCTTCGATCATCTTACTGCTGATCCAGAAGCGGTGTTGATTCATTCTCAATAAAACATATTACCATATCAAATCAGATAAGCAAGTAACATGTATTAAAGCAGTAAGACATGCTAGCATTCAAAAGCAGGAAAGAAAACCTCAATCTATCCCACTCACTAGCTTCTATCTCAATCTAAAGGATCTATCGCTCTAATAGCACCTTTTGTGGGGACCCGGACGCAAATCAAGTTCATAATCGTCATTAGGACAATTTAATCAATTATAATAAACATGGTCTAATTTTTTTTAAATGCGGAACGTAATGGAAATCATACTAGTATACATATCAGTATAAAATAAAGTACAAGTCTTGTACAACATACATTCAATACAGACTAAGGCTCAACAACTAGCTATCAAGTGTTTAAACCTTATTTACAGCAACATCAAAGTCTGTGGTCTCCACTCTAATCCTGATCTCTCGTCATCTCCTCGACCCTGATCATGTCCCACCTGTTGTCATGCACACATACAAACACGACAACAGCCGGATAATTCCGGTGATAATATAATCCCAGTATAAATCAACGAACATGCAATCATATAATCAATATAAAGCATGAAGAAGATATCAAATATAAATCAAGGTTTGAAACATAATTCATATAAAACTGTCAATCATACTCGTGACTCCACGACTCAGACTAGACTCAATCCTAGTCTAGGGATCCCGACTTCCAGACGTTGGCATTCCATATCGATCACCAGTAATAGAAGAAACTCCAATTCTATCCACATCGATATGGTATCGATCACCAGTAATAGAAGAAACTCCAATTCTATCCAGATCGATAGTCAATCGTCTGGTGACCTATACGTGATAGACTTTGGCACTATCGCCAATTTACTATTTTGTGACATCGTGCAATGTACCCGTGGCGATCCCACCACTATCAGGCACTTCTGTCACAAGATCACTCATCTAATACTACTCGTCTAATACATGCTTCCTATAAATCAATAGAACAAGCATATCAAATCAAACCAATGCATATAATAACAGTAAGTATGTGATTTAGGGAAACTCAAGTATATCCTACTTGAGTCGATCTCCAAATACCACATTGACTTATACCTTTCGTTTGTAGTCTCAGTCTGAAGCAATAACCGTTCTGAACTCAAGACTGTCTCTGTAAATCTGAAACGACATATCGAGAATCATAATATCAATGTTCTATTCTCAATTCAACACTGAATATGATTACTCTGGATTTAATTCAAATTACGGCATAACGGCACAATCTCAATATCCCGGTCAATACCATATCAACAGACATCGATTACATATCATAACTCATAACTTTCCCCTGACCCTTTCTCGATTTTCTTGCGAAGGAATGAAGGGAATTGCATTGTATATATATATACATCAACGATGCATGCTGAAGCCAAGTGGATCATCCTTCATAAAACACATCTCGCACATATGCGCGACCATCTTCGGCGCATATGCGCGAGACAATATGCCTCGACGCGTTGACTGCACAGCACCTCGCGCATATGCGCGCCCTTACTCGGCGCATATGCGCGAGGCCCTTGGTCATTTTGCCCAACTCTCGGGTACCCTCGCGCACATGCGCGGATTCATGTAACGCATATGCGCGAGGTTCTCTTGACATCTCGCGCATATGCGTTCGGCTGGGTCGCGCATATGCGCGAGAGCTCATCCTCGCACATACACCTTTTCATGCTGAATTCCAATCGTGTCCTGATTAATCCTCTCATAATCATATCAAATTATAACTCAATAATTACAGATTACTAGGATAAAATTCTCGGGCATTACAATACGTAACCAACATGCATAATTCCACTATTATCTTTAAATTTAAATAAATACTGCATGATCGTAATCTTGACATAAAATATTTCATGCAGTCATGATGTAAAAATATTTCATGCTTTAAACGAAATGCGTAATCTTAAAGTTTACAGACCGAAGACGTGACTTCATGGCTTCTCGAGAGCAGTGGTAGTACAACCCTTTACAAGATCATAGGCTCTGATATCATCTATAAAGGCCCGTATTTCGTATTCATATTTTAGCGGAATTATTAAAAATTTTCTAAATAAATAATTATCTTGCCTCATTTATAAAATAAACACGTAAAAACTTTATTATAAGAGCGGAAGCAAATATTGTTTTCAAACAACAACTTAAAAATATATCCATCGTATTAAAACTGAGTTTGAACGTAAGAAAATGCATAAACTAAAATATGAGGTCCTCGGGTTCCTACAACCGCAGACCCAAGCCAACTCATTGGTCTCCGCCCTCGGCCTCGCCCTCATCAGTAGCCTACAACAATCAAGTCTATTGATCTAAAGACTCAACATGTATATATCGTGAATAACAAGAAAATATATCATAATATCGCATGCAACGTAAAAATATGGTATCGTAAAGCGTACAGTGAAAATCGTATCATGAGTAATTATAAATACGTGTACATCTGAAAATCATACGTAAAATCTTTTCTCGATAGAGCTCTATCATATCATATCATAATCTTTCTGGTAGAGATAATGTTTCTAAGCAAGTGGCCCATAACATAACATGAACGCCTGATCAGACTAAACCACAGTATATTGGGCGGTAGGGATCACCACAGCCCTTGGACTGGATATCCGTACCCATACATAATCGTAATCCGGTCATAAGTCACCGGGTGGAGAGGTCCTCGGTTGCGCATACCGACTTCCAAACCCATAAACGTAAGGTGACCACAAGACATATCACATATATCTAAAAAATAAACATTTATATTTTATGCACGTAATATAATTATAACCTTGTTTTTACCGGATTAGTTGGATCGTTCCCAGGCTTTATGCGACTTAATTCTAATATAAAACACATGCAAATAATCATAACTTGACAAAACTTAGCATTCGAACAGAAAACGAGACGATTAGGACCAACAACTTAGTTTTTCAATCAATGCTTCGTACTAACGCGAACCAACATTAAACCTACGTTTAACCATGATTAAAATACCCCTAATATATTGAAAAATATTCCTAAGGACTGTAAAACACGAAAATTAGTGAATGGAGGCTAAAATCATGAAACACTCTTTCGAGAGTCACTTTGGCAGATTGCACCGTAAATTCTCGTACGACCTCTAAACTCAACCAAATTACGAACGGATAAAACAAGACTTTCCTAACTCATTAAGGTATTTTCTAGTCCAAGGCTGTAGGCTAAAATCCAACCGAGAACTCAAACAAGCCTCCTGAACCAAAGCCAAATCTGCTGTAAAAAAATAAAATACAGCAGCAGTTGCTGTGCGTGTGAGGGGTAAAAATCCGAAACTAATGGCCATTGGCTTGAACCACCAACCAAAGTCTTTTACCAACATCCTAAGTCATGACTTGAACCATGGCTAAGAGCACTAGGCCAATCATAACTCAAGCAAACACATAGGACAACACAAAGTTCCAACCGAGAGCCCAAATTCTGTGCAGTGGGATGTATTGAATTGTTTTGGTGTCTTGTATCGTTCCAGTGGCCATATGATTGACCACGGCTCGATCTAGACATTATGGAGTGTTGTATGAATCGTGGTTATGTGCTACAAGCCAACAACAATCCATCCAACCACCCAACAACCGAAACTCATTCACACAAAAATCAGAATTTGAAAACCGTGGGACACCTTCTATGTTGCTGTAAAAATTTCTGATGAGCCGTGAACCAAGCATGGAAAGACTGACTTGGTCACGTCCTAGACATGATAAGGGAGTATCCTAACCATGGTTACAGTCTTTAGAACAACCATGATTCGAATACTCACATTAAACATTCAGAAAGCAAAACTGTGACCCATTTCTGCACCTAAGGAAAATGTTTGCTTGTTATTTCTTTATTTTGAATGTATGGACTTAAACCAATGAACCAAAAACACCCTAACACACTCTAAATCATGCATAGAAGCATCCTTGAGTGCCTGGAACCGAACAACTCCATGGAATCAACAAAACATCCCAAGACGTGAGTGGCATATGCAGTTTTCTTGCAAAGTTGCTGTAAATTTCGTGTTGTCTCATGAATCCTGAACATATAATGTTTTAAAATCTATAGGAATTGATTGAAGAGAAAAGAAACAATATATACATTCCTGGAAATTTGTTTTGAAGAAAACAAACCAATACGACGAACACGGCGCGGCGGAGTCGGAGACGGCTTTTCTTTCTTGTTTTATTGCTGCTGTTTTCACGATTTTAGCAGCTGATTCCTTCCGATATTTTCGAGCATATGGGTGTAGGATACGTAGGTAATGAAGATGAATGTTATAAGTGGTGATTAATGGGTCTTGAAGTGCATTTAGTTGAATGTTACAAGTGCAATGGAATTTTGAATGGCATTTGAATTATTTCTCATTCTTGGCTGCAGCTTTTGTAACGCCCTCGACTGATTTTATAAATAACACAGCGGAAATTAAAAATTTTACTTAGAGGGAGTAAGGATTAAAAATTTCTTGACATAAAACATTTACAATCAAAAGTATATACATGATCAATCAAGTGTTGCATCAAAATACAAAATATCATTTTTGATCATGTCAAAATTCTAGCAAAATATCTTCTTCTTTCCATCTCTTGTATGCATATGACCCCGGCTCCAATCAACGTCCTGGCTCGTCGCTCTTATCTGCATCACATGAATAACTGAAATGAGTATAAAACTCAGCAAGTGAAACTCTTTCATAACAATCTGTACATATCATACTCTGTAAAACATGGCTTTGAATTCATTAAATACCATCTAACTCTTGAAATATGAATAATATAGTATAACATAACAATAACGATGGTATTTCTCTTTTCTCTGTTGGATTGATATCTAAATAGTATCTCTGTCTCTGTACCTATATCCCATCGATATAAATCGATTACTCTGTTGGTATATAAGCCTATGGTCGTTGATCAACTAATTGCATGCAATATCTGACTATCTATTTATCAATCCAATAAGTCATTTGACCTCTCTCTTGGAGATTAAAACAAACACTTTTCATACTCTTTTTCTTTGGTATTCCCTTTTACATAATTGAGACATATAAAAGCCTCTAATATACAACAAAGTATATCTATACATAATATGAATCAAATGGAAGGGAATAGCATGTTAAAACCATTGAAATACAATACATATAATTCATGTGAGCACAAGGAATGAATTCCACTTACTACACTTGGAGCACTTGATTCAAAACTCTTGGTACAATCCTACAACAATAAACCAATAACTAACCATCACCACCCAAATAATAACATTAGATAATCATTAACCCAATACATCTAACACAACTATCATTCTCTAACTCCACCATCTTCAGTAACTCAAGAACAAGAAGAAAAACCACTTACCTTAGCTCCTTAAACTTAAAAGAACCTTGTTCTCACTTCAATAATCCAACAATAAGCTTGAATCAAAGGATCAAAGATGGAAAAGTAGGAACCCTAGTCTCCCTTGCTGAATAAATCGAGAAGTAGATGAGAGAAATGAGGGAGAAGTGAACCAACTCTTGTATTTAATCATTTAAAACAGAAAACACGACTTTACTGTACATGCACCGCGGGTGCTCTAAGCCTTGGACCGCATGTGCGCCTGCATGTACTGGACATCATCCGAAAATCTGAAACGACGACTGTGGGTGCGCTTCCTCTTTTACCGCGGGTGCGGTCTCGCTTCTCTCCAACCACAGTGGGTGCGGTGCTTTACCTGGCGCGGGTGCGGTGTCACCTGAAGCCAACAAAATACTTTGTAACTAAAATCGAATCGCAACGTCGCTTCTCCTCACAATCTGGCAACACTCCCAACAAGAAAGTTTCACCTCTAAGTCTCATCTAACCACTCCAATTGGCCTCATACCGATTGGCTCAACGTACAAGTTACCATGAATTAAATCGCAACGACGCTACAATATAACCACACATCAACTAAAAACAACAATACTATAAACCATTAAATCACATTCTTAATATCAAAACTATACTTAAACTTAACCAAATAGTCCATAAACACAAGAAATCTTAAACCGTAACGTTCACCAAGCTTGGAATTACAATCTCCCCTCTTTAAAGGAATTTCGTCCTCGAAATTGACGTCACTGCGCAAACAGCTCGGGATACTTTTCTTTCATCTCATCCTCTGGTTCCCACGTGGCTTCTTCAATCAACTGATTCCTCAAAGGACTTTAACAATGACGATCTCTTTATTTCTCAACACTTTAACTTTCCGATCCAGAATCTGAACTGGAATTTCTTGGTACGTCAAATTTGGCGTCAAATCCAATGGCTCGTGGTGTAGAACATGGGAAGGATTCGCAATATACTTCCTGAGCATGGAGACATGAAAAACATTATGAACTCTATCAATATCTGGCGGTAGGGCTAACCTGTAAGCTCGATTACCGACTCTATCCAAGATCTCAAATGGGCCAATAAAACTTGGACTCAACTTTCCCTTTTTGCCAAACCGCATTACACCCTTAAGAGGTGCAATCTTCAAGAACACATGATCGCCAACTTCAAACTGCAACGGCCTTCATCTTACATCAGCATAACTCTTCTGTCTTGACTGTGATGTCTTCATCATTTCTTGAATAACAGAAACAACATCAGCTGTCTGTTGGACCAACTCTGGACCCAACATCTTCCTCTCACCAATCTCATCCCAATACAAGGGAAATCTGCACTTTCTGCCATAAAGTGCTTCACACGGTGCCATACCAATCGTCGCTTGGTAACTGTTATTGTACGTGAACTCAACCAAAGGCAATTTGGAATCCCAACTACCATGTTAGTCGATAGTACAAGCTCTGAGCATATCCTCCAAAATTTGAATAACTCTCTCTGATTGACCGTCGCTCTGAGGATGATATGCTGTACTGAATGCTAACCGTGTACCCAAGGCTCTGTGTAAACTCTTCCAAAACTCTGAGGTAAATCTAGGGTCACGATCAGACACAATCAACACAGGAACACCATGAAGTCTAAAAATCTCTGCAATGTACTCTTCGGCATACTGGTTCATGGAATACATCGTCTTGACTGGAAGAAAATGCGCTGACTTGGTCAACCGATCAACAATAACCCAAATAGAGTTGTAACCCTTCTGCGTTCTGGGAAGACCAACCACGAAATCCATTGTAATATGTTCCCATTTCCATTGAGGAATTGACAATGACTGCAATGTCCCAGCAGGTCTCTGGTGTTCGATTTTTACATGCTGACAAGTTAAACACTGAGAAATAAACATGGCAATATCCTTCTTCATACCTGGCCACCAATAGAGTCTACGAAGATCCTGATACATCTTGGTACTACCTGGATGTATCGAGTATGGCGCGGTATGTGCCTCTATCAAGACGTCTCGTCGAATATCATCACCAATAGGAACGCAAATACGGCCTCTGAATGTCATCAAACCATCTCTATTCATCCCAAACTCTGAATTACCTCTCTCTTCTGCTCTGGCTCTCATATCTATCAACTGTACATCATTGACATGTTCTCTATGGATTATGTCCGTCAATGTAGCCCGAATGACCAACGCTGAAAAGCGAGCAATGGTTCCCGGTACTACCAAAGCTATCTTCTCTCGTTGCAAGTCTAACAACAACGGCTTCTGGATCATAGAACTCAAAGATGAACTCGACTTACGGCTCAATGCATCCACTACAACATTCGCCTTCCTAGGGTGGTAACTAATCGTCACATCATAATCATTAACAAGCTCTAACCACCTTCTCTGTCGCATATTGAGTTCTTTCTGGGAGAACAAATACATTAAACTCTTGTGGTTCGTGAAAATTTCACACTTTTCGCCATATAAATATTGTCTCCATATTTTCAAGGCGAAAACCACAGCTGCCAGTTCCAGATCATGCATAGGATAATTTTTCTCGTAGTCTTTCAACTGACGAGAAGCATAGGCTATAACCTTTCCACGTTGCATCAGCACTGCACCGAGGCCCTTCTTCGATGCATCGGTATAAACAACAAAGTCCTCTGAACCACTGGGCAATGCAAGTACCGGGGCTTACGTCAACCTATCTTTCAACTCTTGAATCCACTCTGGCATTCATTGGACCACTAAAACTTCACAGTCTTCCTCGTCAGATTGGTTAACGGCAGGGCAATCTTGGAAAAATATGAAATAAAACGATGATAATAACCCACCAAACCAAGAAAACTGTGTACCTCTGATACCGTGGTAGGGATCAGCCACTTCTGTATCGCCTCGATTTTCACTGGATCAACAGCTATACCATCCTTCGAGACAACGTGGCCTAAGAAAGAAATCTGCTCCAACCAGAACTCACATTTCTTCAACTTAGCATACAACCTCTTCTCTCTCAACAACTGAAGAACAACTTTGAGATGCTCTGCATGAAGCTCTCTGGTCTTGGAATAGATCAATATATCATCGATGAAAACAATGACGAAACTATCCAAATACGGCTTGAACACTCGGTTCATAAGATCCATGAAGACTGAAGGAGCATTAGTCAGACCGAATGACATAACAAGAAATTCATAATGACCGTACCTGGTCCGGAACGCCGTTTTAGGGATATCAGACTCCCTAATTTTAAACTGATAATAGCCAGATCGCAGATCAATATTCGAAAACACTGTAGCCCTCTGCAATTGATCAAAAAGGTCGTCTATCCGTGGCAACGGATATTTATTCTTGATAGTCACTTTGTTGATTTCTCTGTAATCAATGCAAAGCCGCAAAGACCCATCTTTCTTCTTGACAAAAGAACCGGAGCTTCCCAAGGCGAAGAACTCGGCCGAATGAAACCTTTATCCAATAGATCCTGAAATTGCGTCTTCAACTCTTTTATCTCTATAGGGGCCATTCTGTACGGAGCCTTGGAAATAGGAACCGTCCCGGGGACTAGATCAATCACAAACTCTAAATCTTGTCCGGTGGTAAACCCGGAACATCATCCTCAAATACATCAGGGAACTCTCTAACCACATCAATATCATCAATATTCAACTTCACAATTCTATACATATCAACAATTGAGGCAAAAAACCCAACACAACCTCTAAACAACAACTTCTTAGCCTCAAGACAAGAAATAAAAGGTAGTACCAGCGAAGTACCTGCACTGGTGAGCATACCTTCCTTATTTCCATCATCTGCAAAATTTCACCGTCTTGGCAACACAATCAATCACTGCACGGTAAGTCGACAACCAATCCATGCCAAGTATAGTATAAAACGCAACCATCGGAATAACAATCAAATCGGCATAAACCACTCGCTCATCAATTAGAACAGAACACGCATACACAATAGAGGTCGGGCATAACACATCCCCAGAAGGCAATACAACATTAAACTGGAGGGAAATAATAGAAGGAACTAGACCCAAAGATCTCAAAAATAGTTCAGACATAAAAAATGAGTAGAACCTGAATCAATCAATGTCGTAGCTACTCTGCTCGAAATAAAATAGTGCTAGAGATGACAGAAGAATCATGGTTTATACCTTCCTTTGTCATAGTGAAGATGCGACCCTGCACCTTTTCTTTGCTCGATCCTCTCGGACAGTCCGTGGCGATATGGCCTGCAGTACCACATCGGTAGCAAGTGTGAGTACCAAATCTGCACTCTCCCCTATGATGCCTACTGCACTTGGGACACAATGGCTTCTCTGGATCAAATGGAACTGCCGGTGCTTTAGAACTCGGCTCTACCTTGCCTTTCCCCTTAAAACTAACTTTTCCTATTTGGCTCGAACCTTGACCTCTTTGAGCAATAGCCTGCTGCCTCGCCTGTCTCTCTCTGGCAATATCTTTCTCATCTTGCTTGGCTAACAAGGCTTTAGCCACAATCTCTTTATATGTCACCGCCTTAGACATATTGATGTCCCTCCTGATCTCTGCTCGAAGGCCTCTAATGAAGTGAGCACCCATGTCCTTGTACATTTGAGGCAATATACGGGGCAAACAGACAGCCCTTCTCGAACTTCAAAATTTACTCGTCGACATTCATACCTCCTTGACGAAGCTCTAAAAACTTAGTCACCTTCCGAGCTCGAAGTGCATCAGGGAAATACTTGTCGTAGAAAAGATCAGTGAAATCTTTCCACTTCAATGCCGGAACATCAACACTTACCTTGGTAGAATTCCACCAAATACGTGCAGCTTTGACTAACATTAATACTGCACAACCAACTCTGTCTTTGTCTTCATAATTGAGATGATAAAAAATCTCCTCAAGTGATTTGATCCACTCTACAGGAACCAATGGATCAGTGCTTCCTGCAAACTCGGGCGGATCCATCCTCTTAAAAGCGGTAAAGATCCCATTAGTCCCAACTGCTGGAGCCACTTGGCCTCTCCCTTGGCCTCTACCTTGACCTTGCAAACGGATCAACTGTTGAATCTGCTCACTGTGGACCTTGGCTTGCTCTTTCAATAACTTGCCAAACTCGTCGACAACTCTCGATGAGGAGCTATCCTCAGCCTCGGAAGCCTTCCTCTTAGGAGGCATTAACTCCTATGTGCTCACACAATACATATCAACTGATAACAATAAATAGATGTATGACATACCCGGACTGTTGAAAGTAGAAGAAGTCATATGCATTGGTCCGAAGAACGTTGCTATGATACCACTAAATGTAATGCCCTCGATTGATTTTATAAAATAACACAGCGGAAATTAAAAATTTTACTTAGAGGGAGGAAGGATTAAAAATTTCTTGACATAAAACATTTACAATCAAAAGTATATACATAATCAATCAAGTGTTGCATCAAAATACAAAATATCATTTTTGATCATGTGAAAACGCTAGCAAAATATCTTCTTCCTTCCATCTCTTGTATGCATATGACCCCGGCTCCAATCAATTTCCTGGCTCGTCGCTCTTATCTGCATCACATGAAAACTGAAATGAGTATAAAACTCAGCAAGTGGAACTCTTACATAACAATCTGTACATATCATACTCTGTAAAACATGGCTTTGAATTCATTAAATACCATCTAACTCTTAAAATATGAATAACATAGTATAACATAACAATAACGATGGTATTTCTCTTTTCTTTGTTGGATTGATATCTAAATAATATCTCTGTCTCTGTACTATATCCCATCGATATAAATCGATTACTCTATTGGGATATAAGCATATGGTCGTTGATCAACTAATTGCATGCAATCTCTGACTATCTATTTATCAATCCAATAAATCATTTGAACTCTCTTGGACATTAAAACAAACACTTTGCATACTCTTTTCTTTTGTATTCCCTTTTACACAATTGAGACACATAAAAGCCTCTAATATACAACAAAGTATATCATATGAATCAAATGGAAGGGAATAGCATGTTAAAACCTTTGAAATACAATACATATAATTCATGTGAGCACAAGGAATGAATTTCACTTACTACAATTGAAGCACTTGATTCAAAACTCTTGGTACAATCCTATAACAATAAACCAATAACTAACCATCACCACCCAAATATCAAAATTAGATAATCATTAACCCAATACATCTAACACAACTATCATTTTCTAACTCCACCATCTTCAATAACTCAAGAACAAGAAGAAAAACCACTTACCTTAGCTCCTTAAACTCAAAAGAACCTTGTTCTCACTTCAATAATCCAACAATAAGCTTGAATCAAAGGATCAAAGATGGAAAAGTAGGAACCCTAGTCTCCCTTGCTGAAGAAATCGAGAAGTAGAGGAGAGAAATGAGGGAGAAGTGAACCAACTCTTGTATTTGTTCACTTAAAACCAAAAACACGACTTTACTGTACATGCACCACGGGTGCGCTAAGCCTTGGACCGCGGGTGCGCTGCGTGTACGGGAAATCATCCGAAAATATGAAAACGACGACTGCGGGTGCGCTTCCTCTTTTACCGCAGGTGCGGTCTCGCTTCTGTCCAACCACCGCAGGTGCGGTGCTTTACCTAGCGCGGGTGCGGTGTCACCTGAAACCAACAAAATACTTTGCAACTAAAAATCGAATCGCAACGTCGCTTCTCCTCACAATCTGGCAACACTCCCAACAAGAAAGTTGCACCTCTAAATCTCATCTAACCACTCCAATTGGCCTCATACCAATTGGCTCAACGTACAAATTACCACGAATTAAATCGCAACGACGCTACAATATAACCACACATCAAGTAAAAACAACAATACTATAAACCATAAATCACAATTCTTAACATCAAAACTATACTTAAACTTAACCAAATAGTCCATAAACACAAGAAATCTTAAACCGTACCGTTCACCAAGCTTGGATATTACAGCTTTTCTTATTCTTTTATTCTTGCTGCACGTTTCAAGTTAAATTGCTAGTATAAAGGATTGAGGAGCTATGAGGTGTATTATGGTGCTTGTAGTACCCATAATTATTGAATTTAAAAGTGGGAAATGAATACACCATGAAGGCTATTTAGAGGTGACATGAATGAGGTTTACTAAGCATTTGAATTTTGTTTAAGGAGTTGACCGTATTTCTACTAATATTGTATGGTACAAGGTTGTTTAAATCTTGTATTTAAAATGCTTGAGGTTTAATACACCCATTATATAATTTAGTGAATTAACAATTTAATTTAGGATAAACTCTTGCATGGCATTGCTTAGTTCAATAATTAAGTATTAAAATGTTAGGTTTTACATTTCTTGAATATACTAGGCCTAGATTAATTTATCCCCATTTGTTCACATATTTTAATTTAAACTTTAATTAAATATTGAATCTAAGAGAACTTATCTAATTACTTAGCTCCAATTAATTTATTAAATCCCAAAGACATTCTTTTTCTTTAAATTAAATCATTCCTTGACTTATACAAAATTTAAGAATATTTTTCTTATTATTAATCTTATCTCTAATCTACAAACTCCGGTCCGACCTCGCATATTTATCCTGAGAAGATAAAACTAAACATCTACCTTTAAAATAAAAAAATCATGACTTAACAATTATAAAAATGAATTAAACACTTCATATATTTATAAAAATTCATTTTTAATTTAAATAATAGCAATTATGCATGACTTATACGTAATCTGATTTTCGGGTTCTACACTTGATGTAGTACCCGAAAAACCAATATGCATATATAGGTGCATAATTTCTATTATTTAATTCTCAATGGTTATTATTTTAAGAAATCATTGATTTAATTGCATTTAAATCATTTACATAATTTTTAAGGATTTTTAACTCGTGTATTTCAAATTTTAGTTTTTTTAGATATACGCGAGACTAGACCGGAGATAGGAAATCGGAGAAGAATTTTATGATCCAAAATATCCTTAAATTTATTCCGAGCTAAGAAATAATTTAGTTTAATGAAATCAAGTGGATTTAAGTCAACTTTAAATAATTAATCACCAATTTAATTGTATGCTTCTTAATTCATCAAGATTATGCTTAATTAACCTTTTAATCAAGCTTATCTAACCTAGGATTCTACTTAGCAAAACTTAAACAAATCCTACACCAATTGGAAAGACAACTCTCGGTCAATTCCACTTCACACAATCCCAACTTGACACCATTTAACTCCCCCAACAACAAAACAAAGGCCACCCATTCATCATGCATGTCTCTCCCCCCCCCCCAACTTGACATCATTTACTCCTCCATGCACCACCTTATTAACCACCAAGCCTTCACCACCTTCTCCACTTCCCCTAGCACGAAAATTTCAGAGGTTAGCAGCTCCCATTCTTGGCCAAGACAGCAACATTAGCAAGGTTTCTTCATTTCCATTGTTGTGTCTCCCGATCCGATGTATCGTGTTGTTTATTGTAAAAAACAACTTAAGGCATGTATATGTCATTCTTTCTCTTCAATCAAGTCATATAATGATTTTTAAACATCACATGTCCATGATTTTTATGGCAAAACCGAAATGATCACAGCACTTTCGAAAAATTTGTGCAGAATATTTTCAGCTTCCATCTATGCCTTCACAGGTTGGCTTGTTCTTTTGATTTCAGGGGTTGGCTCGGTTCCAGGCGTTCAAGGCTGCTTATGGTCATTTTATAGGGTGTATTAGGAAGGGATTAGTCCATTGTTTCGAGCCCTTTCGCCCCAGCAATACCATTTTTGACAGCAACTCTCCATGTTGCATTTATGAGTCTCGATTTTCATGGTTTATTGCCTAAGGCGAGGGTTCGGATCTTGGCTGTCCTGGGGTCTGTAGCCATGGTTAGAACCCCTTCTTAGCATGTCTAGGACTTGACCAAGATGAACTTTCATGGCTTGGTTCATAGTCTCATCGATTTTTAAAATAAACAAGACAAGTGCCCCTTCGGTTTTCATTTCTGTTTTGTGTGAGTAGTTTCGGTTTTGAGGTTGGGGGTGGATCTTGGTTGGCTTATAGCCCTTAACCATGGTTCAAACAATACCTCATGATGTTTAGATCATGACATGGTCGATAATATGGCCACTGAAATGATACATGACAGCAAGAACAAGCAACACTTCCCATGGTACAACATATGTGTTCTCGGGTGAAGCTTTGGATTGTTTTGGGTGGTTGCTTGGATTGTGGTAGGCCTAGGGCCCTTAGCAATGGTTCCAGCCACAACTTAGGATGTTGGTAAGAGGTTCTGGTCGGTGGTTCAAGCCCCAATGGCCAATAGCCTCATAAACAAAGAAAGGAAGCACAATAGTTGCTGCTGCGTTATGTTTTTTTACAGCAGCTTGAGCTTCGGTTCAGAGGCTTGTTTCGAGTACTTGGTTGGCCTTTAGCCTATGGCTTTGGACTGGACAGTACCTTATTGAGTTAGGAAGGTCAGGTTTTTGGCCGCTTGTGATTTGGTTAAGTTTAGAGGTCGTACGAGAATTTACAGTGTAATGTGTCAAAGTGACTCTCGAAAGAGCGTTTCATGATTTTGGCCTCCATGCACAATTTTCATGTATTACAGCCCTTGGTATATCTTTTCCAGTATTTTAGGTGTATTTTAATCATGACTAAACGATGGTTCGATATTGGTTCGGGTTGGTACAGAGTCATGGTTAGATACTAAGTTTGTTGGGCGTAATTGTCTCGTTTTTTGTTTGATTATGAAGTGTTGGTCAAGTTAAGTTTATTTGCATGTTTCTCATGTTAGAATTAGGTCGCAGCGAGCCTGAAAACTATCCAACTCATTTGGTAAAAATATGGTTATAATTATATTACGTGCATAAAATATAAAATGTTTATTTTTGAAATATATGCGATATGTCTTGTGGCCACCTTATGCTTATGGGATTGCTTCACCCGATGACTTACGACCGGTTTATGATTATGTATGGGTACGGATATCCAGTCCAAGGGCTGTGATGATCTCTACCGCCCAGTATACTGTGGTTTAGTCTGATCAGACGTGCATGTTATGTTATGGGCCACTTGCGTAGAATATTATCTTTACAGAAAAATTACGATATGATATGTTGTGACAGGGCTCTATCGAGCTACACTTTTACGCACGATTTTTCATATATGCACTTATTTATAATTACGCACCATACGATTTTCACGTTACACTTTACGATACGATATTTTTACGTTGCATGCGATTTTATGATATATTTACTTGTTATTCACGATATATGCATTCTGGGTCTTTAGACTCACTAGACTTGATTGATATAGGTACTGACAATGCAGAGGCTGAGGGTGGGGACCAGTGAGTTAGCTCGGATCGGCGGTAGTACGAACCAGAAGACCTCACGTTTAGTTATTCGGTTTTATGTTCAAACTCTTGTTATAACTTTTATATATTTTAAGTTATTGTTTAAAACATTATTCACTTTCCGCTGCTATGTTTATGTTAAACCGTTGGGTTATTTTACAAAAGTTTTTATACGTTGCAAGTTTATTTATTTAAAGAGAAAATTTTTAATAATTCTCAAAAATTATGAATACGAAATACGGGTCGTCTCACTTGAGCCATGTCCCAAGTTGTTCGGACAGAAACAAGACAAGCGCCCCCTTCGAACCCTTTTCTTTTTCCTGCATGTGTAGTTTTGGTTTTGAGGTTTGGTGTGGATCTTGGTTGTCTTTTTAGCCCTTAGCCGTGGTTCACACAATGCCTCATGATGTCTAGATCATGCCATGGGCGATCACATGTGTTACGCCTTAAACGCATACAAATCTCGAGGATGAGATTAATGTTTTTAATGCTGTAACATATCCCAAAGTTTTTGTTTTGATGATACCAAAACTTGGCTTAAAAATGCACTAATGTTTTATATTGAGGCATGCAGGAAATTAAGATCAAGGTTACGTTCAGAAGCTCCGAAATTTGGTTCGGACGTTCCGAACACAAGCAATCAAATCGCTTCAATCCGGAGATAATTTGATCTGACTGTTGATTGAGTAGATTTCGGACGCTACGATGGACATGATCGGAAGCTACGAAGTGTTGAAGATTTCAAATCTCCGGAACGCGGGAATGTTCGGACGATACGAACTGGAGTTCGGACCTTCCGAAGTTGTTCATACACTGTCTGAAAGAATTGTTCGGAAGAAACGAAGTTTGATCGGTCCCTCCGAAGCATATATTCGGACCCTACGAAGTCAAGAACGGAAGATCCGAAGTCATTCCAGAAATTACGCAAATTGATCGGAAGTTCCGAAGCATAAACAGAAGATCCGAACCTTGGCGTCCAAGACTAGTATAAATAGGCCTTTGAGGATGCATTCTCAATCATCCCACTCCATTCTCTCTTGTCTCTTACAAAGCTTTCTACTATCTCTTGTGTGCGTTGATTAAAAGAGTTGTAATATCAAAAGAGTTGTAGAAAAAGAGTGAAAGTAATACTCTCGAGTGGGTTGTAAAGTTCGTGGCTATCCTTGGAGCCCTCAAGGCCAAGTAGACGCATCGAGGCGTGGTTGTAAAAGCTAGCTTGGAGCTCCTAAAGCCAAGTCGTTATAGTGATACCTCGATCCTCATCGAGAAGGGGAGACGTAGACGATTCTTCGTCGAACTTCCATAAACATCTCTATCCCTCTTTACTTTACGCATTTACTTTATTGCATTTAAATTACGCATTTATTTTACGCACTTACTTTACGCATTCATTTATCGTACTTATTTGTGATTGTCCCTCAAGTCTTCCGCTTGCAATTTTTGCAAACTCGTTTTAAAAACGCTAAAGGGCCTTAAAGAACCTATTCACCCCCCCCCCCCTTAGGTTCTTCAAGTGGTATCAGAGCCAAGTTTTTCAAAATCTTTTAAAAATGGCCAATCTAGCAAGCGAGTATGCCCAAGGACAATCCACAAATCGTCCCCCTCTTTTCAATGGTACTAATGACGGATATTGGAAGAATAGAATATCTCTATACATCCAATCCGTCGATTACGACCTTTGGAAAATAACGGTGAAAGGTCCCTATATCCCCATGAAAACGGTGGATGATAAGGAAATTCCTAAGGGAATGGATGACCTCACCAAGGACGATATGAAACTTATCTCTCAAAATGCTAAAGCTATGAATATTCTTCATTGTTCCCTAGATATGAATGAATACAACCGAATCTCGGCTTGCACCTCCGCCAAAGAGATTTGGGACAAATTGGAGATTTGCCACGAGGGAACCAATCAAGTCAAAGAAACGAAGATAGATCTTCTCCAACTCAAGTACGAGACCTTTGAGATGGAACCCAAGGAGGATATCGACACCATGTTCCGGCGGCTCACCCAAATCATCAATGAGCTTGCCCAACTTGGTGAGAACTACCCAACTAAACAAGTGTGGAGGAGAGCCCTTCGAGCACTACCGACGGAATGGGATGCAAAGCGCACGGCTATCATTGAATCCAACAAGGGAGATGTGGCATCCTACGACCTTGATCAACTTCATGGGACACTAAAGACCCATGAACTTGAAGTATCTACCCGGAAGGAGACAAAGAAAGATGACGACAAAGTAAAGGCGAAAGGGATCGCCTTGACCAGTCAACTTGAAGATAGCGACGATGAAGAAATGGCACTCCTCACTAGAAAGTTCAAAAGATTCATGCGGAGTTCCAACTTCAACAAGAAGGACAAAAAGATTGAGAAGGAAGTGACCTGCTACAACTGTCAACAGAAGGGTCACTATGCAAACGAGTGTCCCTCCAAGAAGAAGGCCGGCAAAGACAAGAAGAAGGCCCTTCTAGCCACGTGGAGCGACAACGACAACGAAGAGGAGTCTACCCTATGCTTCATGGCAAAGGAAGATCATCTGACCGACTCGGATGACGACGAGGTACCCTCTTACGATGAATTACTCTCCGCTTACACTAGTATGTACAATAAGGCTAAGTCACTTAGAAATGAGAATAAGCAACTTAAAACTGAACTAGAAGCTAGGATGCATGACAACACTAGACTCAAGACAAACCTAAGAGACTTAGAGAAAGCCTTCAACAAGTTCAATGTGAGTAGCGGTAAACTAGAAAACCTCTTGAGCATGCAAAGATGTAACTTCGACAAAGGAGGTCTAGGATATGAAAAGAAATCAGTCAACTTCGCTAGTCTTATCGCAAAGGCAAAACTAAGAACACCACCAACATGCACTTACTGTTGTAAGATAGGCCACATAAGACCTAAATGCAAGAAACTTAGACACCAACACAATAAGAATAGTTATTGGAAATGGATCCCCAAATCCCCAACTACGACTAACCTCAAAGGACCCAAAGAAACGGATACCAACTATCAAACTGTATCTCAATCTTGTAGGGACAAAGGGGAGACAAGTCATCGAGCACTTGGTATCTTGACAGTGGATGCTCTCGACACATGACGGGAGAAAAGAAGCTGCTACAATCCATTCGACCAAAAGAAAAGGGATCGGTGACCTTTGGAGACAACAGCAAAGGGATCATAGAAGGCATCGGCTCAATAGGTATATCTAACTCTACTATTATTGATGATGTACTTCTTGTGAAAGGACTTAAACATAACCTCCTAAGCATTAGTCAATTGTGCGATAGGGGTTATGAAGTCAAATTCACACCACACGATTGCACTGTATCACTCACAACTGACAAATCCATTAGTTTCAAAGGTTATAGAAGTGAAAATGTTTACAAGGTCGATTTAAAGATTTCATCTTTTTCAAAAATAAAAAGCCTTGTAACATTAAATGTTGATGACAACATTCTTTGGCATAGACGACTTGGTCATGTTGGGATGAGCACCATATGTCTAACAAAGAATCCAGTTCAACATTCTCGTACTAAACATATTGACATTCGACATCATTTTATTCGTGATCACATTGAGCAAAATGATGTTGAACTTCACTATGTTGACACCAAGAATCAAATTGCTGATATTTTTACAAAACCACTAGATGAATCTACTTTTACTCGTTCGCGTGGTGAACTTGGCATGATTGAGTTGTAAACGTTGGTCAAATACTCTCGTACATATTTGTTAAATTGAGGGGGAGTATTATTAATGTGAGCATTATAATGTCGGATAATACAAATTAATTGTATTTATCCATAATTATGGCTCAACATTCATTTATGTGCTAAATATTTTAAATTTTAGGTGTTCCTCATCTTGGCTACTTCGGAATCACCGTTCCTTATTCGGATGCTTCGTTTCACTTCGGATCCACCGAACGTGTTCGGATCGTCCGAACCTGACCATAGGTTCCAGAACCTCCGATTCACTCTTCGGACCATCCGAACACACATCGGATCGTCCGAACCTCCTTCCGATGTCATTTAATGTTCGCGCCTTCCCAATGCCTGACTGTCGGACTTCGGACCCTCCGTTTACTCATCGTAGCCTCCGTTCTAGGATCGGAATGTCCGATTGGTAATCGGATCGTCCGAACGTCTTGCCAGATAACCGATCTGTTCGCATTCCGGACCTTCCGAACTCATGTTCGGACCGTCCGAACAGGGCCTATAAATAGGCGTTCGGATCCTCTGATTCATTTGCTAATTCACATCCTTCTTTCTTTCCCGACACAAAACACCCACTACTCACTATGCCTCCGCGCCGTAACGCAGCTGGCCGAAATGTTCGCCCTCGTCACGGTGCCTTTCACCATGATCTTAACCAACCACCCAACCCTCGTCCTACCCCACCTGAATTCGAAAACCGTAACATTCTGCCTGGTCGTACCCTTCACACCGAATACCTCCGTGCGAATTCCTTCACGTTGATTACTTTTATTGAGTCTCAACGTTGGGGAAATTTTTTTCTACCTTCCGTACCCGATCTCATCTACCCCTCTCTCATGCATCAGTTCTATGCGAACTTTTCCCTAGTTCTTGGTGGTGATGATACTCGTGTTGTTACCATTGTTCAGGGTCGGTTCATTTCTTTTTCTACCGCCGACCTCTCTACTTGGTTCGATCTTCCTCGAGACGGACCGAGTACGTTCTTTTTTCAGTCTTGGACTGAGAATGACCCCACTTTTGATCGAGTCACTGCCTTGACCACCATCTTCGGTCGTCCGCCTACTCCTGCCGATGACCGTCCTCATGCGAAGGACCTTCCTCCTCAGCTTCAGCTTGTTCAAAAGCTTATCACTTCTTCCATTGTTCCTCGCAGTGGAGACCTCTCCACTTGCAAGTATCTAGATCTATACATTCTCTATTACTTAGTCTCCCAGCGCCCTTTTAACCTTCCCCGTTTTCTTATGTCCGCCATGGAGTACGCGGCTACTTCTACTCGCGTCTCTTTTCCGTTTGGCCGGTTCATTAACCGGATTCTCGCCCATTTTGACATTGACTTTGCCGGTGAAGAATCCGTGTCTATTTCTCCTCACGAGACTATCGACCATGATACCGTTGTTAAGATGGGACTCTCTTGGAATCCCGTCTTATCCTCTTGGGTCGTCGACAAGGATCGCATCTTTGCGTCCTATCGTCCGACCGAACACTTTTATGTTCCCTTCAGTCTTCTTCCTCCTCACGTTCAGACGAGAGGATTTCCCACTGGTCCTCTTACTACGGGTACCACTCCTACCCCTTCGTCTGATATTCCCTCTACATCCCAGCAGCGTGGTCCCGACCCTATTAGCACTCCTTTGTTGACCATTGATGACCTTCCTCATGGCTTCACTCCGCCTGCTCCCTCTGGACACTTCGATCGGATTTTCGAGTATCTCGAGCGATTGGAGACTCGTTTCGACACTCGTTTCTCTCTTTTGGAGTCTGCCTTAGAGCGCCATCATACTGAGACTTCCTCGCGTCTTGATTCCATCGAGGCTGAGATGAGGAGCCATAGAGAGTCGCGGGATGCGGATTCTTAGCATATGTTTTTGTTATTTTTGTTTATTTTATCTTTATGCATCATTGTATAAAAGACTTGCATTTATTAGTGGATATTTTACCTGTTTATTTGTCTCTCTTTATGCTTATGTCTTTTTGATTATCGCAAAAAGGGGGAGAATTTATTTGGTTAAAATTGCTATTAAATGGTTATTAAATAAATTCGCCTTAATTCAACCTCTTAGATTTGTTATTTGATTAAGGGAGAGCTATTTAATAACATTTAGATTATGTTGATTATTGTTTCATGTTGATTATTGTTTCTCAATTTTTAACCAAGTTTTGTGATTATCAAAAAGGGGGAGATTGTTACGCCTTAAACGCATACAAATCTCGAGGATGAGATTAATGTTTTTAATGTTGTAACATATCCCAAAGTTTTTGTTTTGATGATACCAAAACTTGGCTTAAAAATGCACTAATGTTTTATATTGAGGCATGCAGGAAATTAAGATCAAGGTTACGTTCGGAAGCTCCGAAATTTGGTTCGGACGTTCCGAACACAAGCAATCAAATCGCTTCAATCCGGAGATAATTTGATCTGACTGTTGATTGAGTAGATTTCGGACGCTACGATGGACATGATCGGAAGCTACGAAGTGTTGAAGATTTCAAATCTCCGGAACGCGGGAATGTTCGGACGATACGAACTGGAGTTCGGACCTTCCGAAGTTGTTCATACACTGTCTGAAAGAATTGTTCGGAAGAAACGAAGTTTGATCGGTCCCTCCGAAGCATATGTTCGGACCCTACGAAGTCAAGAACGGAAGATCCGAAGTCATTCCAGAAATTACGCAAATTGATCGGAAGTTCCGAAGCATAAACAGAAGATCCGAACCTTGGCGTCCAAGACTAGTATAAATAGGCCTTTGAGGATGCATTCTCAATCATCCCACTCCATTCTCTCTTGTCTCTTACAAAGCTTTCTACTATCTCTTGTGTGCGTTGATTAAAAGAGTTGTAATATCAAAAGAGTTGTAGAAAAAGAGTGAAAGTAATACTCTCGAGTGGGTTGTAAAGTTCGTGGCTATCCTTGGAGCCCTCAAGGCCAAGTAGACGCATCGAGGCGTGGTTGTAAAAGCTAGCTTGGAGCTCCTAAAGCCAAGTCGTTATAGTGATACCTCGATCCTCATCGAGAAGGGGAGACGTAGACGATTCTTCGTCGAACTTCCATAAACATCTCTATCCCTCTTTACTTTACGCATTTACTTTATTGCATTTAAATTACGCATTTATTTTACGCACTTACTTTACGCATTCATTTATCGTACTTATTTGTTATTGTCCCTCAAGTCTTCCGCTTGCAATTTTTGCAAACTCGTTTTAAAAACGCTAAAGGGCCTTAAAGAACCTATTCACCCCCCCCCCCTTAGGTTCTTCAACATGACCACTGGAATGATCCACGACAGCAAAACAAGCAACACCCCACGCGTGCCATGTGTGTTCTCGGGTGAAGCTTGGGATCGTCATAGGTGTTGGCTTGGATTGTGGTTGGCTTAGGGCCCTTAGCCATAGTTCAAACCACACCTTAGGATGTTGGGAAGAGGCTCTGGTCTGCGGTTCAAGCCCCAATGACCAATAGCCTCATAAACGAAGCAAGAAAGCACAACAGTTGTTGTTGTATTTTTTACAGCAACTTTGCCTTCGGTTCAGAGGCTTGTTTCGAATTCTTGGTTGGCTTTTAGCCTATGAACTTGGACTGGACAGTACCTCATTGAGTTAGAAAGGTCATGCTTTTGGCCGTTCGTGATTTGGTTAAGTTTAGAAGTCGTATGAGAATTTACGGTGCAATGTGCCAAAGTGACTCTCGAAAGAGCGTTTCATGTTTTTGGCCTCCATTCACCAAATTTCGAGTATCACAATTCTTAGGAGCATTATTTCATCATGTTAGGCGTATTTTGACCATGACTAAACGATGGTTCGATGTTGGTTCGGGTTGGTATGGAGTCATGGTTAGAAGTTAAGTTGTTGGTCTAGTTGGCCCCGTTTTTGGGTTCCATTTCGAAGTTATTCTCAAGTTAAGTTTATTTGCATGTTTGTCATGTTAGAATTAGGTCGCAGCGAGCCTGCGAACGATCCAACTCAATTGGTAACGCAGGAATTTAATTATATTACGTGTATAAAAATATAAAATGTTTATTTTGAGATATATGCGTTATGTCTTGTGGCCACCTAACGCTGATGAGATTCAGCTTATGGGATTATTATTTCGCCCAGTGACTTACGACCGGTTCATGTTCATGTATGGGTACGGATATCCAGTCCGAGGGCTGTGATGATCTCTACCGCCCATATAGTGTGGTTTAGTCTGATCAGACGATTCATATTATGTTATGAGCCACTTGCGTACTTGGATTGATTGATATCCTGAATTTTACAGACATTAGAAAAGAAACAAACCTGGCTCTGATATCATATTAGTGGAACAAAACAGATTTTACTGATGGAAAAGAGCTCAAGAATACAAAATGAATTAAGGAGGAAAACTAATTGATGTCAAGCTATTTATACAAGATGTGAGTGAAGTCAATTAACCCCTACATCTAACATTTTATTTAATTTTTGTCATTAATATACAACTTAAAAATTAAATATATAGTGCCCTTATACGTGCACTGTTTCTTCTCGGCAGGAATTTTTCGCAAATCAGAAGAACGCGAGGAAGGTACGACCTTTTTCAACCCTCGCCCTCTACGTATGGTCGCTTGCTTCTCTATAAGATTTTACTCAATCATCTTTAGGGATTCCTTGGTTGCGTTTGCGTAAGTCGCAGCAGATTGTCCTTGCTACTGTAGAGATACGGTGATAGATATAGTATAGAACACAGGGCCCGTGGATAAATGGATTTCTCTGTGTGGGATGAATTGTGTGATAAGAGTATTAATTCTCAGTTTTGGTTGAATAATAATCGTTTGCCGTGAACTAGATCCTAGTTATAGTCATTGTGAACGTAGTTTATAGGTTGAGATTTAAGGGGGTCGAATGATGAGTTATCGATGGCTTTAACTATTTTTTTAATGAATTTGTCCACAATTATCAAGAATTAGATAGTATGATTATATGGGTCTAAACTTTCATTGCAATCACGTTTCTGTGCATTATCAGAAACTATGACTCATATTTTGTGCAACATCTTTCCACATTGAAAGTTTCCACCATGACCCTCTTAATTCCTCTTTTCAGTAAAGGCTAACTTGTGATTAGCTGTTCTACCATATTCGAACTTGAGGTGATTTGAGGGAGTTCGTTCACTTCTAATGTCTCTTCCCTTTGCACATTTACGGAGTTCACATCCACAAAATCCTCTATGAGTTTGGCTGCTGTAGTATAGTAAGTACGAAACGTATCTGTTTGTCTTTGAAAGGAAAATAGGATTCTAAAACTGTAATTATGCAATTAAATTCTAAGTAATGAACTAATTTTCTAAATAATACTTTAGAGATTACATTGCTAGTAAGTTGATTTTTGCAGATTTGCGCGAGTTCTGGTTTTTGTGGAGAGCTTTTGTGTTGAATAATTATTTTTATTTATATTTCCGCACTTTCAATTTTCATTTGCCTCTTCAATAACTATTGATGTGGCTTTTGCAGGTGATTCAGCAGGAACAACACTTCTGCTATCCACTAGGCCCGCTTTGCTCGTTTCAAGTTCACGTTCTTCAATTGCCAATAACTGTTATCAACTCCATTAACTGGTCTTTTGTTTTATCTCTGAACATGCACAATTGGCGGGTCTGGTGATTTTGTTTATAAAGCTCAAAGTTTATTGTTGGACTTTGATTTTCGTGGTCTCAGTATTCAACATATTTCTGGACCCCATTTGCTGATATTTTGGGGCGAATTATGCCAAGCATTAAAGAGCCAATTTAAATTTTAGTTTGGTGTTGACCCAAATGAAAATTTTATTTTTGGTCCAAACAACGGAGAAGTCTTTGGTAACTCAAAAGTATCATGCTCTTTTCAATCCCCTCCAAAATCCAATGTTTATACTTACCTCTCTCTTTTCTTCCTTCCCACCTTCGATTTCTTGTGTGTTACCGCAATTTCCTTACCAAGGTACCACCATTTCCTCCAAACCCTATGACAAACTCCAGTGAAAAGCACCCAAAATCGAATCTTTTTAACAGTACGACGACTCCAACCACAGCCCTCTTCAAGCATTCAGATTTTCTGCCCACTACTGTACTTGAAACCCTCACTTGTTACGATAATGACTGGAAGCTCGCCCTGGAGTTTTTTGACTGGGTTGAAATGAATTGCGGTTTCCATCACACCACTCAAACCTTCAACAAGATCATTGACATTCTTGCTAAGGTTTTTGAGTTTGATATCGCTTGGAGAATGATAGAAAGAATGCAGAAAAATCAATGTACATTTCCCGATTATATTACATTTCGTATAATGTTTAAGCGTTATGTTGCTGCCCATCTTGTTAAAGAAGCAATTGATACTTTTGATAAGTTGGTAGAATATAATTTGAGGGATGAAACCTCCTTCTCGAATTTGATTGATGCTTTGTGTGAGTACAAACATGTGATAGAAGCTGAGGAGCTGTGCTTCAAAAATACGAGGGATGGTAATTATAATTTGTTGTTTGGTTTCAATGTTGAAAGTACCAAAATATGTAACATGATTTTACGGGGATGGTTTAAAATGCAGTGGTGGAGAAAATGTAGGGAGTTTTGGGAGGAGATGGATAGGAGGGGTGTTCCAAAGGATTTGTATTCATACTCGATATACATGGACATCCAATGCAAGAGCGGGAAACCGTGGAAGGCAGTTAAGTTGTACAAGGAGATGAAGAAGAAGAGAATCCACTTGGATGTTGTGGCATACAACACTGTTATCCGTGCTGTTGGGATTTCTGAGGGGGTTGATATGGCTGTGAGGCTGTATAAAGAAATGATCGAGTTAGGCTGTGAACCAAATGTCGTGACTTTTAACACAATTCTGAAACAATTGTGTGAAAATGGGAGGTGTAGAGAGGCACATAAATTGCTCAATCTGATGACTAAGAGGGGTTGTGGTCCAAACATAGTAACGTATCATTGCTTTTTTACGTGCCTTGAAAAGCCAACGGAGATTCTCAATTACTTTGATAAAATGATCGAAAGTGGGGTTAGACCAAGGATGGACACGTATGTCATGCTCTTAAGGAAGTTTGGCAGATGGGGTTTCCTTCGACTTGTTTTTCATGTCTGGAAGACGATGGAAGAGCATGGGCAGAGCCCAGATGCATTTGCGTATAATGCTTTTATTGATGCTTTACTGCAGAAAGGTTTGATTGATAAGGCAAGCAAATATGATGAAGAGATGTTAATGAAAGGGCTTTCAGCTAAGCCAAGAGTTGAATTAGGAACAAAGCAAGAGAGTGAAGAGCTTGGTATTATCTAATTTTTGTGTCACCATTTTTGAGACAAACATTTGTCCAGAAGCTCAAAAATCCCGTATTAAAGTTCAGATAGTGGGTGTATTAATTTAATATATGCAGATTTGCAATATGGACTGTTCAATATATTGGGCAATTTTACTATTAAGTTAATGATGTCTGGATGTGGTATTTGATAGGACAAGTTGGTGAGTTTCAGTTAAGAATATGAAGGAGATCAAGAATTTTATTATTTTACTTGTCTGAAACACGGCCTCGAAGTCGCGGAGCAAATTCCACGACGAGGCGTTTTGATGCTCGATGTTATTGACTTAGCTTCTGTCAGACTATACCCCTGAGAAAGTGGACACAGGGTTGGACGAGCCTCGCCAAAGTTGGATGGGAATATGATATGGTCACTGCAATCTCGAATTTTCTGCACAATGCGCCAATCTTGTAATCCATTTTAAATTTGAACTTGTAACAATTACTGTTTTAATTTTTATCCATGTACGTTTCCTGTCTGATAGGCATTGAGAGATTCTGGCATTTTTATCCGATATCACCCAAGAAAGTCTGTCAACAGGCTCAGAAATAGGATAGGCCCCAGATAGCTTCCCTTTAAACCGTAATTCTATGTTGGATAGAGCTTAATACATTGTCAAACTTCTTATCCCTGAAGAAACTACCCTAGTTATGGAACTTCACAACCTTGAACAGAAGGTAGGGATAGTTATTTCCTTCGTCAAGGGTCGGTTTTATGTACCCTGTCATGGCTTTTAACATTTAATTTATTCCTACTTAACTGTTTTACATAATGCTGTTATTATTACAGGAAGCTCGGTACTATGTTTTTTGAATGATAACTATTGTTGGGAAAATAGGGTCTTGGAACTCTGCAATTTTCTAATCGATGCCCTCTGATAGAAAAAGATATTTCAGAGAGGCACAAATTTTAGCTTCAGAACAGTAGTGAAGATATTGTGTTTCCGTCTTGCTGAAAACTTCCTGAATCTTTTCAGCAGTGTGATTTGGTTAGTGGTCTAGATCGCTGTCCTGTTGATGGATTCACAATGAGCCTGCAATTGTCTCAGCTAAAGAAAATAAACCTTGAAGTTAAGAGAACCGGGGTTCTTTTCCGTCCCTAAGCTTGTGCAAGCATTTCTGTCATATTTACAGCTAAAGAAAATAAACCCTGAAGTTAAGAGAACCGGGTTCTTTTCTGCCCTAAGCTTGTGCAAGCATTTCTGTCATCTTTACGGTTCAATGCAAAAAAATTAAGAACTTGGAACCGAACACAAGATTAGACGGCATTAGTAGATAACCTGGTGTTGTAATACAAACCTAATGGGCCCTCCTATAATTTTTCAGTAGTTATACTTGGCTAAAGTTATCTCGATTTGTATATAATCTGATTTAAAATTGAATCAATAAATCCCTAATGTATATCTTATTTCTATTTGCTGGTTATAACCTCTTGCTATTTGGTCATTATAATTTATCTTTTCAGTTGTAACATTTAAGATGATTGCTGCTCTTACAGTTCTATTTTTGGCTGCAGTATGATCACATCGAATATCAAACTGAAGAATCCAGCTCATTTCCCGTGCTTTTTTTTATGGAGTTATTTTGAACTGCTAAAGTTCCATCATTTTGGGTTTATGCGCGTGATCATGTGTGAACTTCAGTTATGGCAGCATGGATGGATTTATTTTGCTCTGGTTACTTGATACCTGACAAGTTTTCTGTGGCTAATTTAAGTTATTTGTTTTTAGTTTGAGAATGCTTGGGATACAGGAGTATCAGTGGAAACGACGCTATAACTTTGTCCGTCTTCTGCTTCTGGGCAAGAGTTGAAAATGAGTATGCTTTTTGCAAGTAAGATATTTGTGTCTTTGCTGCTGGTGCAGTCATATTTGTGGGAAATATTCCAGGATCATATGCAGAAAGTTTGGCTATGTTTCTTTGCTGAAATTTTTGATGATGGTGATGGTATTACATTTGGCCACTTGTCTTGTAATGAATAATGGTTTGATTGCCGGTCCGGTCCGGTCCGGTCCGGCAGTGTGTGATTCTCAGCTTAGTCCATTACTCCATGCTAATTTATGGCACCCCCTCTTATGGGGCGGAGTGATTCTTAGTCCATTTTAGATGCATCTAGGTATGTGACAAAAAATGTAACTTTTACTCTACATTGAAATTTTTGAACTCAAGATATCTACTTTTGGTGATTGTGGATCTGGTTACGAGTACTGTGAACTTGCTCTTCCCATTTCGGTGTTACAAATTTGTTTGGTTAGTGGTTTTATGTGTAACCGTTAGTATTTCTCAAGAAACTCACTTGCACACCTTTTTGAATGGAACATTTGTTGGATCCCGGTTTTCTACACCCCCAAACGCAGCGGAAGTTTAAAAAATTTTTAGATCTTGACATTCAAGATATTGTTTGGGCGCTCGTATGATTTTATGATAACATACATAGGATGTTAGAATCGTTATACTTTTGGTGATTAAATCACTTGGCACCAACTGATCCGGTATGACGGATCTAGCTCTTTATGAATCCCTACGATCTTTCTTCAAAAGTCTCCTTTCTTTTCTTCTAATCAGGTCCACGACTAGATTGTTTGATCCTCTTCCAAATTGAACTAGAAATATTGGAAGAGATTTTACGTAGGAGAAAAATATTTGAGAAGATGAGGCAAAATTCCCTTTGAAAATTCAAAGGAGGTGGCCGTATATTTTTTGGAGGATGGAGGTATAACTGAGCCATAACGTAATTAATTATACAACTTTAATGGTCTTGATTAATTAATTGGGCTAGTCCAACTAGTTTAATTAATTAATCAAAGTCCATTAAAAACTTTAATTATTTAGTATGTTGGACTTGTACTCCTACAAGCTCAATTAACATACTTCCCACCAAATTTAATTTAATATTTAATCAACTCAACTTTTGAGCTTAATTAATTAAATTCATTATAAATTCAACATTTGAATTTATTATTTAAATTATAAATTCAACTACTTGAATTTATATCACCTCCAAAATTTAATATATAATAAACCCAACATTTGAGTTTAATAAATTAAATTCTCAAATTTTATAAATTCAACTCCTTAAATTTATTCTCTCAAAATTTATAAAATCATAAATTCAACTTCTTGAATTTGATATCTTATAAATTCAACTCGTTGAATTTATTTTCTCGAAATTTAATTATCATAAATTCAATTACTTGAATTTACTATAATATAAATTCAACTCCTTGAATTTATTCTCTCAACGGGAACAAACGATCTAGTGCTTGTGTGACCCTCAATGGTTCAGGGATACAGCTAGTCGTGGGTTCACAACTCTTTGTGATTCAGGTCATAATCCTTTATTCGGGCTTACCCTAGTTAGCCTCATTCTTTCATCAACACTTTGATCAAGAATGTCAGAACTCATTTCTGATTGCACCCATCGGATTATGGTAAGAGCGTCTAGTAGCATCGCCCCATGATCCCATAGGTATCACTGATAGTGCCTGCAAGAACCAGTCGATTATGATTAACGTAAAGTACGGTCTCTTCATCTCATATATCTCGATCGAATACAACCATTGGTTCATCGAGGGTTGCATATTAATTCGATAACTATGTGATAACTATAATAGTGGCATCGCGTGTACTATTGGAGAACTCCTTCTCTAACGTACATCTCGTACTCCGGCCAGAGATTCCATGCACTATTATTTCATCAGATCACATAGGATATCCACACCCACAGGTGAGTGGTGAATCCCCGACTACAATGCACTGGCTCCTATATGTGTCGCAACTGTACCCAACCTCGCCACCTGATGACTCTCCTGGAGCCGGTAAACGAGTCAAAGCACAGCCCTAGCATATAGAGCCTCAGTGTTGTCCCGAGTCGTAAGGACTAATGGTGTACAATCATAACCACGGACTTATTCTCTCGATTAATGATAACCACTTGGAAAGTCCGAGAGAGGGTTGTTCGGTATAATCATCATATGACTACCCATCTGTATGTTTGGACATCTTTATGCCCTTACCAAGAAACGTAGTACACAACATCACAGATGCTAGTCTCGAGCTCAAGCGGCCTTTATCCCTGTTTTAGACGGCTAAATCGACTAGGAACGAATTTAGAATATGCATTGTTTCCAAATAAGTTTCAACATCGAATTACGGTTCATTTGTATTAAAGCATAATCAAGGACTTTATCTATGCTGTTTCCATGGGTACATAGATAAAGTATAATAAGACCAAAAAAGTTAAATTATATTAAAATAAAGATTGTTTATTTCACTTGAGTCAATTAATTCCCTAGCCAACCGTTGACTTGCAGGGCATCTACTTTTACAATCTCCCACTTGCCCTAGAGCCAACTACCCTTAATCCCATTGCTTCGCGATGCTTTTCAAACAATGGTCCTGGCAAGGGCTTTGTAAGTGGATCAGCAACATTATCTGCAGAGGAGACTCTTTCAACTGATATGTCTCATCTTCCCACAATCTCCCGTATGATGTGGAACTTCCTCAGTACATGTTTGGATCGCTGATGAGACCTTGGTTTCTTTGCTTGCGCAATGTCACCAGTGTTGTCACAGTACGACGGGACTGGATCAACTCTTTTAGGAATAACGCCCAACTCTTGAACAAAATTCCTCATCCAAACTACCTCTTTGGCTGCATCAGATGCAACAATGTATTCAGCTTCAGTGGTGGAATCCGCAACGGTTTCTTGGTTGGAACCTTTCCAAAAGACAGCCGCACCATATAGCATGAACACAAAACCAGTGGTCGATTTCGAATCATATACGTCACATTGGAAGGTAGAATCAGTGTAGCCTTCCAATTTTAATTCTCCACCCCCTTAGACCATGAACAAGTTCTTAGTTCTTCTCAAGTACTTAAAATATCTTTCACGGCCTTCCAATGTATTGGACCAGGGTTCGCCTGATATCTGCTTGTAACACTCAAAGCATAAACAACATCAGGACGTGTCGATATCATATCATATATGATACTACCAATAGCTGACGCATATAAAATGCGTGTCATCATCTCTATCTCTTTATCAATTTTGGGACACAAAGCTTTAGATAGAGTAATACCATGACACATTTGTAAGTATCTTCTCTTGGACTCTTTCATAGAGAATCGTTTTATAATGGTATCGATATAGGTGGCTTGGGTGAGTCCGAGCATCCTCTTTGATATATCTCTATAGTTTTGATTTGTATTCCCAATACGTAGGATCTTTCACCTATGTCTATCATGGAGAATTTACTGGGCTAACCATACTTTAGTTGATTACAGTAATCCTACATCATTCCCAATGAGCAGGATATCATAAACGTAAAGTACTAGGAATGTCACTGCACTGTCACTAATTTTCTTGTACACACGTGGTTCCTCAGGATTCTTAGCAAAACCAAACTCTTTGATAGTACTATCAAATCTGAGGTTCCAACTCCTTGACTCCTGCTTGAGACCATATATATAGATCTCTGAAGTTTGCATACCTTATGCTCACTTCCTACTGATGTGTATCCCTCAGGTTGAGACATATAAATTTCCTTTTTGATGTCTCCATTGAGGAATGCAGTCTTTACATCCATTTGCCATATCTCATAGTCATACCATAATGCTATGGCTAGTAGTAATCTAATGGACTTAAACATAGCAACTGGTGAAAAATTTCCTCATAGTCAACTCCTTGCCTTTGAGTATAATCTTTTGCAACCAGCCTTGCTTTGAAGGTCACTACCTTCTCATTCGCCCCAAGCTTTCATTTGTAGATCCATTTGCACCCTATAGGAACGATTCCCTCAGGTTGATCCACCAATGTCCAGGCTTCGTTTAAATATATAGAGTCCATTTTTGACTGCATGGCTTCAAGCCATTTGGTTGAATCAGTATCAGATATTGCTTCCTTAAAGTTCATTGGATCATATCCAACACAAGACTCATCATGGTCTTGTTCATGAAGAAGCGTATATCTAGCAGGTGGTCTCATAACCATATCAGACCTCCTAGAAGCTTGTACTTCAACTACTGGTTGTTGGAGATTAGGTTCAACTACTATAGTTGAGGGAGTATCTTGAATTTCTTCAAGTTCTATCATATTGCCTTTTTTTTATCTAATAGAAATTCCCTTTCCATAAAGGTGGCATTTCTTGAAAGAAACAATTTTGCTTCATTAGGAAGATAGAAATAATATCCAACATAATTATTTGGATATCCTACAAAGTAGCATAAAGTGGATCTACTATCCAATTTGTCTCCCACTGTCTGCTTCACGTAAGCAAAATATCTCCATATTCTCATGTAAGAATATTTGGGAGTTTTTTCCCATCCATATCTCATATGGTATTTTATCCACTGCTCTAGTATAGACATTATTCAACAACATTGCCGCAGTTTCAAGCGCAAAGCACCAAAACGATGTAGGCAATTCAGTGAATATCATCATTGATCGAACCATGTCCAACAATGTTCAGAAACACCATTCAATTGTGGTGTTGCTGGTGGATTCTACTGTGAGAATCAAATTCTCTTTTAGATAACCCAAAAATTCAGCACTCAAGTATTCTCCACTTCGATCAGATCGAAATGTCTTATTACTTCTTTGTAGCTGGTTTTCTACTTCAGATCTAAATTCTTTGAACCTTTCAAATGCTTCAGATTTGTGTTTCGTCATATAAACATACCAATACCTCGAATGGTCATCAGTAAAGGTAATGAAGTAGGATTGCCCATATTTTGTGCTAACACTTAGCGGGCCACAAACGTCTGTGTGGATCAAATCCAGTAGACCATGTGAACGTTCAACGATTCCATTGAATGGAGTCTTGGTCAATTTTCCTTTTAGACAGGACTTACAAGTAGGTAGAAAATTTATGTCTGACAAGTAAAAAATGCTTTCTCCCACTAGCTTGTGCATCCTTCTTTGGGAAATATGACCTAGTCTAGCGTGCCATATTTGTGTGGGATTTGAATTATCTAACTTTCTTTTGGTCTTTGTTGAAATCATGTTTACTTAAACATTCACTTATTATTTCCAGAACATTTCTGACACATAATTTATTATGTCCGGACTTCTTGCAGTGAAATAAATATGTTCTAACTTATCGGGCTTTGCAGGCTTTTTTTAGTATCTTTCAGAGTTTGCCTCTTTCTTGGATTGTTTTTCTTGTGAGGGGTGAAACATTTTTTCCCTACCTTTTGGGTCATTTTTCGTCCGACGAAAGGCCCATTATAAAAACAACAATTTTTCTTATTTTATGGGTGATCTCATAAGTCATAAGCATATTGACTAGCTATTCAAGGCTATCAGATATCTTATTAAACTTGAAGTTCACCATAACCCCGTCAAATGAGGAAGAGAAAGACAACAAATTCATGTTACCTAGTAACTCATTAGGAATCACATATTCCAGGCTCATCAAATTCTTAATAAGCCCAGTCATTTGTACACCATGCTCATGGGCCAAAGTCCTGTCTTGCATGCGTGTAGTCATGAGCTCATTGAAAGTGGTGTGCATAGTTTCATGCACCATGCAACTCTTGCACGTGCATTTGAATGTCAGCAGCATTCAAAATTTCCTCAAACTGTCCCTATAGTTCATTTGACGTAAAAGCGAGCACATCACACTTTAGCTTGCATATTATGGTCCTACCATCTTGCATGCTTTGTCAGTTCAGCAGGACTGACATTAGTATGTATATCATTTTCTCAGAATTTAGAACAATTTTCCCAACCAGTCTTGAAAATTAGATTCAATTAGCTTGTTAATAATAAAAATGGATTACGTGTCGAAATCGAAAATATACTGATACGGAAACAGAATAATGGTTGCTGATTATTTTAAAATAATTTTTAAGATATGAAATATGGATTTCATTTTATAAATCTCCCTCCCACTATTTTTACATTTCCACCACCATCTGATGAAAAAAGGAAATCGTATTTTCTTAGTGGGCACGTAGAGTCCAATTAGCCAATTATAATCCCGAATAATATCAGCCAATTATAATTTCTAAAAGGTAGAATCCAATTACATCTCTATGCAACCTCCTGCGTGTTTTGCCTCACGTTTAATAAGGATCCAATAATATGACGTCATTTATTTTCAGGTGTCAAACTAATCCATCAATGTTGAATTGTAGTAGACGGTCGTCATGAGTTCCCCCAATAATATGAGCCGAAGTTATGGGAGTTCCACTTAGTTCACATCATATGTCCGGTGGAGGTCACAGCTTTCCGGCGTACAGGTCTCTCCAATAATATGAGCCAGACACTGTCCGCGGGTAGCGTTCAACATGCAACCACGGTTGATGGAAGGCAAGGAAAAATTAAACTCTTTTAATTTTACTTTTTCGGTTTGATATAAATTTTGAATCTTATTCAAAATGAGAGATTTTAATTTCAAAAATTGTCTCATCATTTTAATTTAAAAATCGTGTGCCACGAGTTTGTATGTTTGCCGGATTCATGCAACTATATTATATAATAATATACATACATGCATACTACTATTGTAATGCCCAAGATTTTATATCGTGTTAAATTACGATTATTGATTTTTAATCAAGACGATTATGAAAGGGCTAACCGAGACACGAATTGAAATTTTGTATGTGAGATTGTTGGTGCGAGAGCCGAAGGTCTCGCTCATATGCACGAAGAGTAGGCGCGCATATGCGCGAGTAGTGGAGAAGCCCATGATGCGGGACAGAACACTGGGCGCACATGCGCGACCTGTATACTGCGCACATGCGCGACTAGTTGGGCGCACATGCGCGACTAGATTCGCGCACATGCGCGAGGGTACCCGAGAGTTGTGAAGAATTCCTCGCGCATCTGCGCGGAAGAGGTGCGCACATATGCGCGAGCTGCCATGTTGCTACGCGTCGAGACAGAATGTCTCGCGCATATGCGCGGAAGGTGGTCGAGCATATGCGCGAGACGTGCAGTGTGCACATTGAGCCACTCGTCCATTTGCATGTGCGTGTATATATATATATATATACAACCGAGATTCTTCAGCGTAAATGGAGAAAAAGGCTCCGACGGAAGAATTGTATTTGTAATTAAAGATTTTGGAATCCGTCCGTCTGATTTTGAATCCGAGTACGACATCGAGTTCATAGCAACGACAGCTACTACAGGACGTAAGTTTTGTTACGTTTTGTTAAGATTTGAAATTATGCTATGTCCAGAATTAGATACGATTCATATATGGCGTTCTTGATATAGTAGACATCATAGAATCAAAGTCAGATTAAGAAACAGATTGATTATGGAATTATTATGAATTTCAGAGTTAAATTGATTGAGATGTGATGTCAGATTTGTACGGGGGTTGATTAGAAATTATTAGAATTAGTATATACTGGTATGGTATCACCGGTATCGCAGGATTGTACTGTGTACAGTCAGAATTTGATAAGACAGAGATGTCTTGATTTGAATAGAATATTGATATAGTATATTGATATTGTCATTGCCAGATTGAACATTGACAGACTTTGAGTCGAGACTTCGATTGTATCAGAGCGACAGAACGAAAGGTATAAATAAATGTTGATTCGGGATTGCACAACTCAAGTTAGGTTTGACTTGAGTTTCCCCAAATCACATACTTTATTTTATTGCATTGATATTTGCAAATTATCAGATTGATATGTTTAGTCTATTGAATTTATAGCAGAATAAGAATTCGAGTCTAGGGCAGATCAGCCTAGCTAGGTCAGAACGGCCGTGTCTTTGACAGAACCGCTAAGACTCTAGACTTACGGTGTATCGATGAGCTTAGATGTAGATCGACTTCTATTGTAGACATTCGATACAGCATGCCAAAGTCTAAATTAGATCGGGATCCCTAGATTAGAAATGATTCCTTGATTTAGGTACAGATTTGTATGGATTCATGTGGTCAGATTAGATACATGTTTTGATGTTTATTATGCTTTTATATATGTTTTATATGATTGCATTGATACATTGCTCATAATGGGATTTTATTCTTACCGGAGTTATCCGGCTGTTGTCGTGTTTGTATGTGTGCATGGCAACAGGTGGGACAGGTTCAGGGTCACAGAGGTGAAGAAAGATCGAGATTAGAGTGGTGATTCCGGACTTGGATATAAATAGGTTTTATTACTTGATTTGTAGTAATTGAACCTTAGTTTTGAACTAGATGCATGTTATACAGGATTTGTATTATTATACTGATTTGTATAATAGAATGATTCCATTACCTTCCGCATTTAAAAAAAAAATTAGACCATGTTTATTTTAATTGATTAAATTAGTCCCAATGACGATTAAGAAAATGATTAGCGTCCGGGTCCCCACAACAGGTGGTATCAGAGCGATAGATCCTTTAGATTGAGATAGAAGAGACTAGTGAGCGGGGTAGATTGAGGTTTTCTTTCCTGCTTTTGAATGCTAGCATGTCTTACTGCTTTAATACATGTTACTTCTTTATCTGATTTGATATAGTAATATGTTTTATTGAGACTGGATCAGCACAGATTCTAGATCAGCAGTAAGATGTTCAGATGAGGATTGAAACAGAATTGTGGTATTTGTTACTAATTTATTTGATTATCAGATATGCCTCCGAGACGAGTACCAGAACAAGGTAGTACATCAAATCCTCCAATGGATGTAACACCGACTCCAATAGAAACGTTACCGAAAAGATTTCAGTCATTTCACCAGCCAAATTTGAAAGGAACAGAGAACGCTGTGGAGTGTGAGAGTTAGCCCAATGATATTGAAATGCTGTTTGAATCATTGGAGTATACAGATGAGCGGCGAATTCGATTGATTGGACACCAATAATTACACGATGTTGCAAAGAACTGGTGGATTACGATAAAGAGGGCTTTGGAGCATAGAGGTACGACTATTACCTGGAATGTATTTAGAACTGAATTTTACCAGCGATTCTTTCCAGTGTCATACTGAAAGGACAACGGGGCGGAGTTTGAACATAGAAGAGTAAGTGTCCAAGTTCTCCACCTTGTTGAAATTTGCTCCACATGTGGCTGAAAGCGAGGAAGCTACTGCTGACCAGTTCATCAATGGCTTGATTCCAGAGAATTTCACATTGGTGAACACAGGCCGACCGAATAACACTGACGCCCTGAACAGAGCTAAGGGACAGAAGCCGGTCTGATGAGACAGAAAGGGGCTTCATTTGTGCCTCCAGCATCGAGACCACAGCAACCACCTCCCAGATTTGAGAGTGGCAGCAGCAGTGGAGGGAAGAAGGAATTTTTGAAAGCCAGAGGAAAGCAATTTAAGAAATCGGGCAGCAGTTCTTCTAGCTCCGGTGGTTCCCGACAGAGCTAGAGTTACACTGGAGTTTATTGTAAAACTTGCGGAGGAAGACATGCAACTGAGCAATGCCGAGGGAGTGACTGGTAGTTGCAACATCTGTAAACAACCGGGACACTTTGCTAAAGTGTGTCCACAGAGAGGTTCTCAAAGATCTCAGGGAGCCGAGTCATCGGGATCAGCAGCACAGACTGAGAGACGATCTGCTGTTCACACATTCCAGCCAGCGCCATCTCAGTCACAGCAGAGGCCAGGAGGTAGCCAGACTGTTAGCCAGCCTCCTAGACAACAGGCCAGAATATTCGCTTTGACAGAGGAGCAGGCCCAGGAAGCACCAGATGACGTTGTGGCAGGTAACTGTTCTTTATGTGGTTACCCAGCTTATGTATTGATTGATATGGTGCTTCACATACATTTATTTCTGAACGATTTGCATTAAGTCATGCATTGCATGTAGAGTCTTTAGCTACTGTAGTGTCTGTCTCTTCTCCTTTGGGGACAGGTTTGATATCCGTAAATTCTATTAAACATTATGTACTACAGTATGACGGACATGAGATTGAATTAGATTGCATCGTACTTAGGTTGTCCGATTTTGATTGTATTATCGATATTGATATGCTGACCAAGTATAGAGCGACAGTTGATTGTTTCCACAAGATAGTAAGATTCAGACCTGACATGGCCGAGGAGTGGAAATTCTACGGTAAGGTTCTAGATCAAGAATTCCTTTAATATCCGTATTATCTATGACTCGATTGTTACAGAAAGAAGCAGAGGGATTCCTTGTATATTCAGTAGATTTACCGAAGTGAAGTCCATCATTGGCTGATTTTCCAGTGGTACGTGAGTTTGTTGAACTTTCCAGATGAGATCCCGGGACTACCTCCAGTCCGAGAGATAGACTTCAGCATTGAATTGACGCAAGGTACGGTGCCGATTTCTAGAGCTCCGTACAGAATGGCACCAATTGAATTGAAAGAATTAAAGGATCAGCTGGATGACTTACTGGCCAAGGGGTACATCAGGACCGAGTGTTTCTCCTTGGGGTGCTCCAGTACTGTTTGTAAGAAAGAAAGACGGTTCGATGAGACTCTGCATCGACTATCGGCAACTGAATAAGGCAACGATAAAGAATAAATATCTTTTGCCTCGTATTGATAATTTGTTTGACCAGTTGCATGGTTCTTCTATATATTCCAAAATTGATTTAAGATTGGGATATCATCAGCTGAGAGTCAGAGATTCTAATATCTCAAAGACAGCATTCAGAACCAGGTATGGACACTATGAATTTATTTTCATGCCATTTGGTTTGACGAATGCTCCAGCTGTGTTTATGGGATTGATGAACCGTGTCTTCCAGAGATATCTCGATGATTTTGTCATTATTTTCATCGATGATATTTTGATTTATTCAAAGAATATGAGTGAGCATGCTGAGCATTTAAGAACTGTGTTGCGAATTTTAAGGGCTGAAAAATTATATGCTAAACTGTCGAAATGTGAGTTTTGGTTAAGACAGGTAGTATTTCTGGTTCATATTATATCCAGAGACGGGATATCAGTGGATTCCAGTAAAGTGGAAGCCGTGATTTCTTGGCCAAGACCGACGTCCATGCCCGAAATTCGCAGTTTCATAGGTTTAGAGGGATATTACCGTCGTTTCATTAAAAATTTCTCGAGTATAGCTAAACCAATTACTCAGCTGACTCAGAAGAATGCTCCATTTGTTTGGTCTGAAGAATGCGAGACCAGTTTTTTGGAGTTGAAGAAGAGGTTGAGCGGTGCCCCAGTGTTGACTATCCCATCCGGTACTGGTGATTTTGTGGTTTATTGCGACGCTTCTAACAGAGGATTGGGATGTGTGCTAATGCAGCGAGGGCATGTTATTGCTTATGCCTCAAGACAGCTTAAACCACATGAGACCCGTTATCCAATTCATGACCTTGAATTGACAGCCATTGTCTTTGCATTAAAGATATGGCGACACTATCTTTACGGTGAAAAGTTTGAGATATATTCTGATCATAAAAGTTTAAAATATCTGTTTTCACAATCTGAATTGAATATGAGGCAACGAAGATGGCTTGATTTGCTTAAAGATTTTGATTGTGAAATCAAATACCATCTAGGAAAGTCTAATGCAGCAGCTGATGCACTAAGTCGAAAGGTATGTTCTTTATCATTGTCGACGATCGGTTTTTCAAATTTGATAGAAGACTGCTGTTTGTCCGGATTAGCATTTGAAACAGATTATAAACCGTTGAGACTCTATACGGTACAAGTGGAACCCAAGTTGATCTTAAGAATTAAGGCAGCTCAGAAAGTTGATCATAATGTACAGAAATCAGTATTGTTGGTCAGAACAGGGCATCGATCAGAGTATCAGGTACGTGATAACGTATTGTATGTGAATAATCGTTTGGTTGTGCCCAATGTTTCAGATTTGAGACGACAGATATTGTCAGAAGCGCACAACAGTCGATTCAGTATTCATCCTGGTGGCAGAAAGATGTATAATGATTTGAAAAGACAGTTCTGGTGGAAACAAATGAAGACTGACATTGCCGAATTCGTTTCCAAATGTCTGAATTACCAGCAGGTGAAAGCAGAAAGAAAGAAACCAGGAGGATTATTACAGAGTTTGTCCATTCCTGAATGGAAATGGGATCACATTTCCATGGATTTTGTAACACAATTTTCGCGTTCCTCCCGAGGTTGTGATGCGATTTGGGTCGTGATTGACAGATTGACCAAATCCGCATGTTTTATTCCGTACAAGATGACATACAGATTTGACCAGATGGCAGAAATCTATGTCAGAGAAGTGGTCAGATTGCATGGAGTGCCGAAGTCAATTGTATCCGATCGTGATCCTCGATTTACTTCGCACTTCTGGCAGAGTTTGCAGCAGGCTCTCGGTACGAAGTTACATCTGAGTACCGCATATCATCGACAAACCGACGGACAGTCAGAGCGGACTATCCAGACACTGGAGGATATGCTGAGAGCAGTAGTGCTTGATTTTAGCACTAATTGGCAAGATGCATTGCCGCTTTGTGAATTTTCGTACAACAATAGCTATCAGAGGAGTATTGAGATGGCACCATTTGAAGCGTTGTACGGAAAGAAGTGTCGATCCCCTCTCTATTGGGATGATATCTCTGAAGTGCCTGAAATTGGACCTGACATGATCAGAGATATGACAGAAAAAGTGAAGCTAATTCGAAAGAAAATGAAGGCAGCGCAAGACAGACAGGGCATATATACCAATGTTCGACGTAGACCGTTGGTATTTGAGGTAGGAGATCGAGTATTTCTAAAGATTTCACCTTTCAGAGGAGTTGTCAGATTTGGCAAGAAAGGGAAATTGTCTCCACGATACATTGGACCTTATGAGATTCTTGAGAAGATAGGAGATCGGGCCTACCGACTTGCTTTACCGCCTTCATTATCCGGGATACATGATGTCTTTCATGTATCATTATTAAGGAAATACCTTCCTGATGCTTCACATGCTATTCAACCAGATGAGGCCGAACTGGATGAGACGTTGAGCTATGTTGAAAAACCGATTTAGATCATCGATCGTAAAGAAAAACAGCTCAGAACAAAGACCATTCCACTTGTGAAAGTTCAATGGACTCGTCATGGTATTGAAGAAGCCACCTGGGAAACTGAATCAGATATGAGACAAGAGTTCCCAGAGTTATTTCGATAATGTAAATTTCTTATACAGTTTTGTAGATATACTCCTTATTGATACGATTGATTGCCTGTGATTTCGGGGACGAAATCGTATCTAGGGGGGGAGAAATGTAATGCCCAAGATTTTATATCGTGTTAAATTACGATTATTGATTTTTAATCAAGAGGATTATGAAAGGGCTAACCGAGACACGAATTGAAATTTTGCATGTGAGATTGTTGGTCCGAGAGCCGAAGGTCTTGCGCATATGCGCGAGTAGTGCGGAAGCCCATGATGCGGGACATAACACTGGGCGCACACGCGCGACCTGTATACGCGCACCTGCGCGAGAGGTCCAGAGAGTTGGGCGCACATGCGCGACTAGATTCGTGCACATGCACGTGGGTACCCGAGAGTTGTGAAGAATTCCTCGCGCATATGCGCGGAAGAGGTGGGCGCATATGCGCGAGCTGCCGTGTTGCTACGCTCCGAGACAGAATGTCTCGCGCATATGCGCGGAAGGTGGTCGCGCATATGCGCGAGCGTGCAGTGTGCACATCGAGCCGCTCGTCCATTTGCATGTGCGTGTATGTATATATATACAACCGAGATTCTTCAGCGTAAATGGAGAAAAAGGCTCCGAGGGAAGAATTGTATTTGTAATAAAAGATTTTGGAATCCGTCCGTCTGATTTTGAATCCGAGTACGACATCGAGTTCATAGCAACGACACCTACTACAGGACGTAAGTTTTGTTACGTTTTGTTAAGATTTGAAATTATGCTATGTCCAGAATTAGATACGATTCATATATGGCGTTCTTGACATAGTAGATATCATAGAATCGAAGTCAGATTAAGAAACAGATTGATTATGGAATTATTATGAATTTCAGAGTTAAATTAATTGAGATGTGATGTCAGATTTGTACGGGGGTTGATTAGAAATTATTAGAATTAGTATATACTGGTATGGTATCACCGGTATCGCAGGATTGTACTGTGTACAGTCAGAATTTGATAAGATAGAGATGTCTTGATTTGAATAGAATATTGATATAGTATATTGATATTGTCATTGCCAGATTGAACATTGACAGACTTTGAGTCGAGACTTCGATTGTATCAGAGCGACAGAACGAAAGGTATAAATAAATGTTGATTCGGGATTGCACAACTCAAGTTAGGTTTGACTTGAGTTTCCATAAATCACATACTTTATTTTATTGCATTGATATTTGCAAATTATCAGATTGATATGTTTAGTCTATTGAATTTATAGCAGAATAAGAATTCGAGTCTAGGGCAGATCAGCCTAGCTAGGTCAGAACGGCCGTGTCTTTGACAGAACCGCTAAGACTCTAGACTTACGGTGTATCGATGAGCTTAGATGTAGATCGACTTCTATTGTAGACATTCGATACAGCATGCCAAAGTCTAAATTAGATCGGGATCCCTAGATTAGAAATGATTCCTTGATTTAGGTACAGATTTGTATGGATTCATGTGGTCAGATTAGATACATGTTTTGATGTTTATTATGCTTTTATATATGTTTTATATGATTGCATTGATACATTGTTCATACTGGGATTTTATTCTCACCGGAGTTATCCGGCTGTTGTCGTGTTTGTATCTGTGCATGGCAACAGGTGGAACAGGTTCAGGGTCACAGAGGTGAAGAAAGATCGAGATTAGAGTGGTGATTCCGGACTTGGATTGTAGAACCCGAAAATCAGATTACGTATAAGCCATGCATAATTTCTATTTTTTAAATTAAATATGAAGTTTAAATCATGATTATTTATTTTAAAGGTAGATGTTTAGTATTGTCTTTTCAGGATAAATACGCGAGGTCGGACCGGAGTTTGGAGATTTGAGATAAAATTAATTAGAATAAAATATTCCTAAATTTAATTGAAGGCAAGGAATAAGTTAATTTAAAAAAATAAAATGTTTTAGAATTTATTTAATTAATTATAGCTAAGTTGGTAAATAAATTCTTTTAGATTCAATATTTAATTAAAGCTTAATTTAAAATATGTAAACAAGTGGGGATAAATTAATCTAAGTGTAATATATTCAAGTAATTTGATACAACATTTAAATACTTAAATTGTTACCATGCAATGCCATTCAAGAGTTCATTTTAATTAAGGTGTAAATCAACTAAATTATATAATAGATGTATTAAACCTCAAGCATTTAGAATACAAGATTTAAAAAAATAAAATACCATGCAAATTTGTAATCATAATTTTGGGTCCAACATTAAAAAAAAAAATAATTCAAAAGATGATAACTCTCCATTCAAATCATTCCTAATTACAATTCTTGGAGCATTCATTTACCATTTTCAATTCACTAATTAATAGTAATTCAAACACAATGTTACACCCTATTTCTCCCAACTAATGACCAAGCTAATCATCAAAAAAAAAAATACAGCAGAATGAGGGAAAGGTAATCGGCAGCAAGGGGAATCAAAAGCATTTCAAAATCCATCCCACTTCTTGACTTGTAACTCCTAAACTAATGCATATTATAGCACCTTAACACCTCCTTTATCATACACCTTCACCCCTAACATCATATACATCCTATAAACTCGAAAATATCAGAAACAATAAACTATTGAAGCCGTAAATTAGCAGCAAGGTGAGAAAATAAGATCGGCTACAGCTAGAGAATTAGAAGAACAATTCAAATTCCATTCTATTCCTTCACTTGTAACTCTCAACTAAATGAACTTCAATACCCATTTAACACCTCCTATAATACTCATCTCTATTGTCTAGCAAACACACTACCTTACCTTCGAAATTACAGAAAGAACAGCAGCTAAAAATCGTGCACAGCAGCTGAAACAAGAAAGAATACCAACTCCGATTCCGCCGCTCGTATTCGTCGTTTTGATTTGTTTTCTTCAAAACAAATTCCAGGCATGTATATGTTATTTGTTGACTCTTCAATCAAGTCATATAGATATTTTTAAACCAATATATAATCATGATTCATGCAACATTTCGAAAATTGTTCAGCAACTACACGATTATTCTGCACAGAATTTTGAATTCCTCTTTGCGTCTCACGGCTTTGGTTTGTCTTGTGGTTCAGGAGGTTGGCTCATTTTCCAGGCACCCACGGCTGTTGCTAGGCATGATTTAGAATGTGTTAGGGTGTTTTTAAATCATTAGTTTACATCCATACGTTCACAAACATGAGAATGACAGCAAACGTTCCCTCATGTGCAGAATGGGTCTCGGTTTGGCCATTGAGTGGGTAAGGTGAGTGTGTTCAAATCATGGCTGTCCTAGGGACTGTAGCCATGGTTAGATCCCTACCTTATCATGTCTAGGAAATAACCAAATCAGTTTCTCCAAGCTTAGTTCACGATTCATTAAGATTTTTACAGCAACATGTCAAGTGTCCCATGGTTCTAAAATTTTGTTTCTTTTTATGAAGGTGGTTTCGGTTTTTGGTGTGTTATTGGATTATGGTTGGCTTCTAGCCAATAGACATGGTTACTAGAACACTCCACCATGTCTAGATCGAGCCATGGTCGATAAAATGGCCCTTGGAACGAGACAAGACAGTAAAATGGTTCAATACAACACACTAGGCAGCAAGTGGTGCTCTTGGTTGGTATGCTATAATTGTCCTAGGGTTTCCTTGGATTGTGGTTGGCTTCTAGCCCTTAGCCATGGTCCAAGCCATGCCTTAGGATGTTGGTAAGAGTCCTTGGGCGGTGGTTTAAGCCCATAGTCATTTATTTCAGGATTTTCACCACAAACAAGTAAACTGCTACTGCTGCATTTTTTCCAGCAGCTGTGACCTTCGGTTTTGGTACTTGTTTGAGTTCTTGGTTGGCTTTTAGCCCATGGCCTTGGACTGGACAATACCTTAATGAGTTAGGAAATTCATGTTTTTGGCCGTTCGTGATTTGGTCGAGTTTAGAGGTCGTACGAGAATGTATGGCGAAATGTGCCAAAATGACTCTCGAAAGAGCGTCTTTTGTTTTTGGATTCCTTTCGCCTATTTTCAGGTGTTACAATTTATGCAAATTTTTCAGTATGTTTGGGGTATTTTAATCATGGTTAAACGTCGGTTTAATGTTGGTTCGGGTTGGTACGAAGCCAAGGTTAAAAATCAAGTTGTTGGTCCGACTAGTCTCGTTTTTGGTTCTATTGCTAAAATTTTGTCAAATTAAGATTTATTGCATGTGTCACATATTAGTAGCAAGTCGTAGCAAGCCTGGGAACGATCCAACTCATCCGGTAAAAATAAGGTTATAATTATATTACGTGCATAAAAATTCAAAATGTTTATTTTTGAGATATATGCTATATGTCTTGTGGCCACTATATGCTTATGGGTTTGGAAGTCGGTAGGCGCAACCGAGGACCTCTCCGCCCGGTGACTTACGACCGGTTATGATTATGTATGGGTACGGACATCCAGTCCAAGGGCTGTGATTGATCTCTACCACCCAGTATACTGTGGTTTAGTCTGATTAGGCGCTTACGCTATGTTATGGGCCACTTTCTTAGAAACATTATCTCTACCAGAAAATTATGATATGTTATGACAGAGCTCTATTGAGCAAAGCTTTTACGGATGATTTTTAGATATGCACGTAGTTATAATTATTCACGTTATGATTTTCACCATGCACTTTACGATACGTTATTTTTACGTTGCATGCGATTTTATGATATATTTACTTGTTATTCATGATATATACATGTTCAGTCTTTAGACTCACTAGAGTTGATTGTTGTAGGTGTTGATGAGGTCTAGACCGCGGACAGAGACCAATGAGCGATCTTGGGACAACAATAGTAAACCCGAGGACCTCATGATTTAGCTTATGCACTTTTCATTATTCAAACTCAGTTTTAATACGTTGGATTATTTTAAATTGATGTTTACGTTGGATTATTTTTAAATGGTTGGTTGAAAACATTATTCGCTTCCGCTGTTATTTTAAAGTTAAAACTCATTTATATGTTTATTTTAATTAAATGAGATAAGATAATTATTTATTTAGAAAATATTTAATAATTCCGCAAAATTATGAATACGAATTACGGGCCTCTACAGTTGGTATCAGTGCCTATGATCTTGTAAAGGGTTGTACTACTACTGCTCTCGAGAAGCTCATGAAGTCACGTCTTCGGTCTGTAAGTTTTACGATTACGCATTTATTTTAAAGCTTAGAATATTCTTACATCATGATTGCATGAAAGATTTTATGTCAAGATTACGATTATGCATTATTTATTTAAATTTAAAGAAATAGTGGAATTATGCATGTTGGTTACGTATGGGTTATAATTATGGAACAACATGCCTCCTAGACGCCGTGTTGGACTGCCCGAGAGGTGATGATGAGCGCCGTCATGAGGGCGATGGGGATCAGAGACAAGGGGAGATCGAGGGGGGAGATTTACCACCACCCCCTCCACCAGACATGAATGCCCAGATGCTAGCTGGGATGACTCAGTTCTTCGCACAGTTTGCGGGAAACAATGCAGTGGGAGCCAGACAGCCGGGACCGAAGGCTATCTATGAGCGGTTTATGAAGATGCGACCAAAGGAGTTCTTAGGGACGTCCGATCCTATGGCTGCCGAGGGATGGATTAAGTCCCTTGAAGTTATTTTCGAGTTTATGGGACTGGAAGATGGAGATAGGGTTCGATGTGCGACATATCTGTTCGGAGGAGACGCCCGCCTCTGGTGGGAAGGAGCATTAGTGGCTTTGGATTTGACTACTTTGACTTGGGCACGCTTCACTGAGGTGTTCTACTCCAAATACTTTACTGAAGAGGTGCGTTCTAGATTGACTACGGAGTTCATGACCCTGAGGCAGGGGGACTTGACAGTTACGGAGTTCATCCGTAAGTTCGAGAGGGGATGTCATTTTGTAACCTTGATTGCTAATGATTGTTGACGCCAAATTGAGGCATTTTCTGAATGGTCTACGGCCGATCTTAAGCCGTGATGTTAGGGTGGCTGGCCCTACTACTTATGATGTTGCTGTTTCCAGAGCTCTAGCGGCAGAGCAAGACCAGAATGATATTGAGCGCGATCGCCTTGGGAAACGACCATTCCAGGCACCACACCATCCTCCTCAGTCACAACATTAGAATAAGAGACATTTCCACGATCCACCCAGGAACAGAGGGCCGCAACAACAACAGCAGGGACGAGCAGTCCCAAGGACAGTGGAGTATCCAGTCTGTGTCAGGTGCTCACGTCGTCATGCTGGGCCATGTATGTATGGTTCGGGAAAGTGTGACAAATGTTGTAGTACTGACCACATATTGAAGAATTGCCCACAGAAGAATCTGCCTACCCAGGGCAGAGTTTTTGCTCTCCATGCTGCGGAGACTAACCCGGAGACAATGCTCATGACAGGTATCATAAATCCTTAAGTTGTAATTGAAGTTTAATGTTTTGGGCTAATACTTTTGAACTTAGAATCTATGATAGGATTGCATGCTCTAATCAGTGATATTTACGAGAATTTAAGTTAGAAGAACTTTGACCTTTGCATGTCTATAAGCATAGTTCTTGTAAAACTATTGGGTTTAGCATAATATTCCAATCTTTCAGGGAGAATCTTTATAGCCGGTTCAGCTATGAAAGCCTTGATAGATTCAGGGGCTACTAATTCGTTCATTTCAGAAACTTTTGCAAATTCTCTCGAGATCAAATCAATTGGGCTAGACATAGCATATTCAGTAGCATTGCCTTCTGGATAGGAGATGATAGCTACTAATGTGATCCGAGATATAGACCTTGAACTTCATGGTAACCTTGTGTATGCGGATCTGATCGTTCTGCCGATGCCAGAATTTGATATCATTCTAGGGATGGACTGGCTACTGAGGAACCGAGTTTTGATTGATTTCCAGCAGAGATCTGTTCTAGTCCGACCGCCTGGGATGGAACAATTCTTATTCGAGCCAGACAGGTATTTTAATTTACGCGTATGATATCTTGTGTCCAGGCTAGGAAGCTCATTCATAGAGGGTGCCGAGCATTTTTAGCTACTCTTGTATCCGTTCCCGAGACACCCAAACAGTCAGCATCCGATGTTCCAGTTGTCCGGGATTTTCTAGACGTTTTTCCTGATGACGTCTCTGGATTACCACCTGTGCGAGAGGTGGAATTTTATATTGAGCTTATGCCCGGTACGGCACCGATCTCAAAAGCGCCGTACAGATTAGCACCGACGGAGATGGCAGAACTCAAGAAACAGATTCAGGAACTTCTTGACAAGGAGTTCATTCGCCCGAGATTTTCGCCATGGGGCGCACCGGTATTGTTTGTGAAGAAAAAAGATGGTTCTATGAGGCTCTGCATTGATTACCGGGAGTTGAACAACGTTACAGTGAAGAAAAAATACCCACTCCCGAGGATAGAGGATTTATTTGATCAATTGGAGGGAGCTTCGGTATTCTCCAAGATTGATCTGCGTTCTGGTTATCATCAGCTAAGAGTAAAAGACGCCGACGTTCTCAAGACTGCTTTTAGGACTCGTTATGGCCACTTCGAGTTTCTTGTGATGCCGTTCGGTTTGACGAATGCGCCAGCGATCTTCATGGATCTCATGAATCGCGTATTCCAGCCGTATCTTGATCAGTTCGTGATAGTATTCATAGATGATATTCTCATCTACTCAAAGAATCAAGAGGATGATCAATCGCCCCAATACTAACGGACCGTGTGAGCTAAACACGGGCCTAGGTCCAATCCTAGGGAAATGCACGGGATGCAAATGCAACTATTACATAAGCTTCCAATATTTACATGTCTTCGATCTTCATAATCATCATGGCCACCATCTTCCAATCTTGATCATCCACTATCCTAATATTTACAAATAAATATCCATGGCAAATAGGGATACATCTCATGGGGTGGGAACGGGCCATAAACCAAGCCCACTTTATAAATTGATAATTATTAAAATCATTCAATACAAAATATCCTAGCATACACCTAGCAAATTGGGCTTGGGCTTTTGATCATCCTTCATGCATAATATCACATATCATACACCATCAATTAATTATCACAATAATTAATTGATCCAATATTATATATCTTGATCCAATCACTAACCGCCACGATTATAAACTAAATTAACAAAGTATACAAACACCTTTGTCTACTTTCAAATTAATTTATTTATAACCGAATTTCTTGTGAATCACCATTTACTATAAATATTTAAAGTCCAACTTAAAATATTTATTTCATGAGAAAATATTTGTAACTTTTGTAATTTTAAACTTAAGGGCCCAAAAACTCATTTTTCACCAAAAACATTTTCGGCCCATTTAAAATTCACAAACATGTTAGCCATCTAATGGCCCAACAACTCAAGGCCCATGACACTTTGATATTCCAAAACACTTTTGGAAACCCAAGTCTTCATCGCCGTCGCCGGAGCTCCGTCGCCGGATTCCGGCAACCAAAAAAATTTTTTTTTTATTTAAAAACAAGGGGCTGTTCGGGCAGCCCGAGGGGCTGCCCTTGCTGCCCGAAACGGGCAGCCCCACGGGCAGCCCGAGCTGCCCGAAATGAGCAGCAACATGCTGCCCAAAAACACCCCAAAAATCGGCCCTCGATTTGTTTTTTTGGTTGTCTCATGCGGTTAGAAATCGATCTCAACATAATATCTTGTATTTGATACACAAAAACGTAACCATAGCTCGGATACCACTTGAAAGGGGATCGGTTACGGTGACCGGAAGCGCAACGGAAGTTCAAAATTTTATTTTCTTGTAGAAAATTTCGGCCACCATGTTCTTTGTGCAACAAATACAATAAAACACCAAAATGACATTCATAGGGTGTTTAGAAATGTACCTATCAATCTTAAAAGATTGATGATGGCTCCAACTTAGTTGATATACAATTAAGCTCTTCAATGGCAAGACAATCTTCAAGCTTCCTTTGAGCCCACCTTGCTCAAATATTAAGCCCACTACCAACTAGCTAGAACCACTCTAATTTTGCACTAGAAAAATTAGAGCATTTTTCTTTGAGAAGTGTATTGTTTCTCCAACAATTGAAGAACAAAATATGAGAGAAAATGAATAGTATTTTCGGCACTATTCATCCCTAGGAGAGAAGGAGAGACATTTTCGAAAATGTTGAGTCTAGAATGAAAGAGGATGACTAGTCTTGGTTGTGGGAAAAGCCAAAACACTTTTTAGCATCCCAAGCCTAGAACCTTGAAAAAGTTGTCTCCCAACCTTTCATCTCCCCATGCACATTCTATATGGGCTTGTAACAATTACAAGGCCCATGGACTTTTATTTAAATGTCTCAAACACATTTGAGACCATTTAACCATTACTTGATTTTACTCAAGCTCACTAGTTTAATAATTATTTCTAATTGGGCTCTACTAGACCCAATGTTATTTAATTAATCCAACACTTGAATTAATTTAATTACTTGGACTCTACTAGGCCCACTAGTGTTTAATTAATTCAACACTTGAATTAATTTAATTTAGTCCAAAATAATGTTTATGAAAATCACAATTTTCAAATACATTATTTATTTGGCCAACTTTTAATTTAAGAACACATTCATAAATTAAAAGTTACATTTCTCTCATAGAAGTCATACTTCTATTTTTCTTATGCTTATAAACTCATTTATAAGCCGTTCAACACATTGAACTAATTTCTCCTTTATAGAAGTCATACTTCTAATTTTCCTTACGCTTATAAACTCCTTTATAAGCCGTTCAACACATTGAACTATTTTTACTTCTCAACGGGTTCTAGAAAGCCAGTACTTGTGTGGCCCTCAATGGTTCATTGATACAACTAGCCGTGGGTTCACATCTCTATGTGATTGGGACTAAACATGTCCTTATATGAGCATATCCCAATTGCTCCATTCTTACTTATCAACTCCTTGATAACAAGAACGTCAGAACTCAAGTCTGATAGTACCCAACCAATCATGTTAAACGCCTAGCAGCATCGCTTACATGATTCCCTATGTATCAAATGATAGTGCCTTGCAAGAACCATTCAATTATGGTTAGCGTACAGTACGGTCCCTTCAACTCATATATCCCGACCGATTCGACAACCATTGGTTTATCGAGAGTTGTCAATGAATCGATACTATGTGTCATGTCGTAGTTGCATCGATGGTGTAATCTATGAAACCCCTTTCATAATTACCACCATACTCTGACCAGAGATTTCAACCTACATACACATGATAACACATAGGATATCCATACCCGAAGGTAAGCGGTGAATCCCCGACTACAATGCATCGACTCCTATATGTTTCGACATGACACCCAACCTTGCCACCTGATGACCCCATAAGAGTCGGTAAACAAGTCAAAGTGAAATGCTAGCACATAGAGTCTCAATGTTGTCCCGGGTCATAAGGACTAATGGTGTACAACCATAAACTAGGACGTTTCCACTCGATAAGTGAGAACCACTTGGAAAATCCTTTAATGGAGGGTTGTTCAGTGCACTCTACCAGGAGCACCTATCTGCATGCTCGGACATCACAATGTCCCATACCAATGAAACATGGTACTCACATCGCAGATACTAGTCTCTAACTCGAGCGGCCTATATCCTTCTTAGTGGCGGCTGAATCGACTAGGAACCGTTTAGAATATACAGTATTACAAATATGAGTTTCATGATACTCATCATATGAGCATCTCATATTCTTTCTACTATTTGTATATTCAAGGTCTTTATCTATGCAACTAGCATGGGTATACAGATAAAGATGTGCCAAAATAATAATTTCAAATATTACTAAAATAAAGATTGCTTATACATAGAGTTTCATTGTGAACACTCGGCCAACACTTGGCTCGACGGGCACCTACTCTAACAATCTCCCACTTGCACTAGAGCCAACTACCCGTATGCTTCAAACCCATTGATTCGCGATGCATCTCGAATAATGGTCCAGGTAAAGGCTTAGCTAGTGGATCAGCAACATTATCTGCGGAGCCGACTATGTCAAAAGACACTTCTCTACTTTCCACAATCTCTCCGAGGATGTGGTACTTTCTCAATACATGTTTGGACTTCTGATGAGACCTTGGCTCCTTTGCTTGAGATAAAGCTCCCGTGTTGTCACACAACACCGGGACAGGAGCAACTCCATTAGGAATGACGTCCAACTCTTAGACGAAATTCTTTATCCAAACAGCCTCCCTTGCTGCATCTGATGCAGCAATGTATTCGGCCTTTGTGCTGGAATCCTCAGTATTGTCTTGCTTGGAACTCTTCCAAGAGACAGCAACACCATTGAGCATGAATACAAACCCAGAGGTTGACTTCGAGTCATCGATATCGCTTTGGAAGCTAGAGTCGGTATAGCCTTCTAATTTAAGTTCTCCACCCCATAGACCAAGAACAATTTATTGGTCCTTCTCAACTACTTGAGGATGTCTTTCACAGCTTTCCAGTGTGAAAGACCAGGGTTCGATTGATATCTACTCACTACACTTAGTGCGAAAGCCACGTCAGGACGTGTAGATATCATCCCATACATGATGCTACCAATCGCAGATGCATAAGGAATGCTTTGTCATCGCCGCTATCTCTGCATCAGTCTTGGGAGACATAGACTTGGATAGGGACACGCCATGACACATTGGTAGATGTCCTCTCTTGGACTCATCCATCGAGAACCGCTTCACGATGGTATCAATGTATGTGGAATGGGTGAGACCAAGCAATCTTCTTGATCTATCTCTATAGATCTGTATTCCCAATACAAAAGATGCTTCACCCAAGTCCTGTGTCGAGAACTTACTTGCTAACCATATTATAGTTGATTGCAACATTCCTACATCATTCCCAATGATTAGAATGTTATCAACATAAAACACCAAGAATGTCTCAACACTCCCACTGACCTTCTTATACACACAGGGTTCCTCAGGATTCTTATCAAAACCAAACTCTTTGATTGTACTGTCGAATCTGAGATTCCAACTCCTAGATGCCTGCTTTAGACCATAAATAGATCTATGAAGTTTGCATACCATATGCTTACTTCCGACAGATGTAAACCCTTCAGGTTGAGACATGTAAATCACTTTCTTAAAATCCCCATTAAGAAAGACTGTCTTGACATCCATCTGCCATATCTCATAGTCATACCATGCAGCTATGGCTAGCAGTATCCTTATAGACTTGAACATTTCAACTGGTGAAAAGGTTTCCTCAAAGTCAACTCCTTGTCTTTGAGTATATCCTTTTGCCACCAATCGCGCCTTGAAGGTCAATACCTTCCCATCCGCCCCAAGTTTCCTCTTGTAAATCCATTTACACCCTATGGGAACAATTCTCTCGGGTGGATCCACGAGATTCCACACTTGGTTTGAATGCATGGAATTCATCTTAGATTCCATCGCTTCAAGCCACTTGGTTGAATCGGCATCAGATAATGCTTCCTTGAAGGTCCTTGGATCACATTCAAGGCTAGGTTCATTATGGCCCTCTTCAAGAAGCAGACCATACATCATATGTGGTCTCGAGACTTTCTCGGATCTTCTAGGAGCTTGTATCTCCTCTCTTGGCTCTTCGGGTGTGGGTTCTATAATTGTGGGTGTTTCTCGAACCTCTTCGAGTTCTATCATCTCGCCTTTTCTATCTCATAGAAATTCCTTTTCCCAAAAGGTTGCATTCCTAGAAACAAACACCTTTGTTTCTTGGGGATGATAGAAGTGATATCCAACTGAATTCCTTGGATATCCCACTAAGTAACATAAAATGGATCGACTATCCAATTTATCTCCCACTACCTGCTTCATAAGCAGGGCACCCATATTCTAAGATAAGAATACTTAGGAGGCTTACTTATCCATATCTCATATGGTGTATGCCTTTGAATGGACATTTAGTGGAATATCTTTTAATTTTAAGTTATAGAGATCGTTTTTCAAGTCCTTAAGTACCAATTAAACATTCATTCTTGTAAATGTTGCAAACACCTTTGCTAAATAGACAAGAATATCCATCTTTATCACAATAGAAATGGAAATAATGTTTTTCATCAAAAAGGTACAAACAAAACATCTCTTAAAAATTAATTTAAAATCATTGTTCAACAATAAGTAAACATTTCTTAAGGTCTTGGCAGCAACTCTTGCTCCATTGCCCATCCTCAAGAAGGTCACACCTTCTCTAAGTCTCCTACTTCTTCCCATCACCTGCAACACATTACAGAGATGTGATCCACATTTGGTATCCAATACCCAAGAAGTAGAGTTAACTGAAATGTTTACTTCAATGTAGAACATACCAATTCCAGAACTTTTCTGGGCAATATATTCTTTACAATTACGCCTCCAATGTCCAGGCTTCTTGCAGTGATGACAAACATCACTAGTCTTGTCAGCCTTAACTGGTGTGGCTGCCACAACGGGATTCGGAGATTGCCTCATCAAGGGCACGTTTTTCTTGGGACGTTGGAAAGAACTCTTCTTTCCCTTCCCATGTGGATCAATCTTCGTACCAGATGAAGAACCCACATAAAGAACCAACTCTTCTTTCTTGATGGTTGATTCAAATGTAACAAGCATATTCACCAACTCCTCAAGGGTCGGTTCAATCTTGTTCATGTTGAAGTTCACCACAAAAGGATCAAATGAGCTAGGCAGCGATAAGAGCAACACGTCGGTGGTCAACTCCGAAGGCAAGATCAGATCCATGCCAACGAGCTTGTCCACGAGCCCGATCATCTTTAAGCCATGCTCATGGACCGAGGCCCCATCTCGCATGCGCAAAGTGATCAGCTCCTTGACCGTAGCATGCCTTAGAGGTCGTGTTTGCTCACCAAAGAGCTCTTTGTGATGCAAATGAATGTCAGCAGCACTCTTTGCACCCTCAAAATGCCTCTGCAGCTCATCATTCATAGAAGTCAGCATATAACACCTGGCTATCAAGTCATGGTCACACCATTCCTTGTAAGTCTGCAATTCCTCAGGAGTGCAGTCAGTCGGAGCCTCAACAGGGGGCGACTCAGTCAGTGTATATGCTACCCTTTCCGAATTCAAGACGATTTTCAGGTTTCTTAGCCAAGTGAGGTAATTAGGTCCAGTTAATATGTGTTTGTCGAGTATTATGGATATCGGATTGCGAATCGAAGACATTGTCAATTTGTACTGAAAAGTGAAAACAGATAAATGTTGGTGACTATTTTAAAATATTTAGTAAGATATGAAGTTTGGACTTTTACTTCATAAATATTTGCTCCCACTGTCTTGACATCTTTCACTACCCTCTAGTGAAAACGGGAAACTCCTTTCCTCAGTAGGTACGTAAGGTCCAATTCGCGAATTATGATCCCGAATAATATCAGCCAATCACAATTCCTAAAAGGTAGTTTCCAATTGCATCACAATGCAACCCTCTACGTAAAATTTTGTCTCACGTTTGATTAGGACCCAATATTGACGTCGTTCATCTTTACGTGTCAAGCCTTACCCATCGATGTTGAACCTTAATGGACGGTCGCCATGAGTTCCCTCAATTATCTGAGCCGAAGTCATGGGAGTTCCACGTAGTTCACACCACCATGTCAAATGGATGTCACAGCTTTCCGGTACTAAGGGCCCCCCCAATAATATGAGCCGAGCCCTGAGTACGGGTAGCGATTCGTCATGCACCCATTTGTCGATGGAAGACATGGAAATTATAAACAAATTTATAATTCCCCTTTTCGGGCTTGATATTATTTTTGAATCTTATTCAAAATGAGGGTTTTTAATTTTGAAAGGTCTCATCATTAATTTTATTTTAAAAGCTCGCCATGTTTGATCGTATGTTTGCCGGATTCATGCAACTTTGTTATTATCATAATAATAACGCACATAATCATTATTTATAACATATCATGCATATATTATAAACAGTAAATAAAACAAGGATGATCAATCGCCCCAATACTAATGGACCGTGTGAGCTAAACACGGGCCTAGGTCCAATCCTAGGGAAATGCACGGGATGCAAATGCAACTATTACATAAGCTTCCAATATTTACATGTCTTCGATCTTCATAATCATCATGGCCACCATCTTCCAATCTTGATCATCCACTATCCTAATATTTACAAATAAATATCCATGGCAAATAGGGATACATCTCATGGGTTGGGAACGGACCATAAACCAAGCCCACTTTATAAATTGATAATTATTAAAATCATTCAACACAAAATATCCTAGCATACACCTAGCAAATTGGGCTTGGGTTTTGATCATCCTTCATGCATAATATCACATATCATACACCATCAATTAATTATCACAATAATTAATTGATCCAATATTATATATCTTGATACAATCACTAACCGCCACGATTATAAACTAAATTAACAAAGTATACAAACACCTTTGTCTACTTTCAAATTAATTTATTTATAACCGAATTTCTTGTAAATCACCATTTACTATAAATATTTAAAGTCCAACTTAAATTATTTATTTCATGAGAAAATATTTGCAACTTTTGTAATTTTAAACTTAAGGGCCCAAAAACTCATTTTTCACCAAAAACATTTTCGGCCCATTTAAAATTCACAAACATGTTAGCCATCTAATGGCCCAACAACTCAAGGCCCATGACACTTTGATATTCCAAAACACTTTTAGAAACCCTAGTCTTCATCGCCGTCGCCGGAGCTCCGTCGCCGGATTCCGGCAACCAAAATTTTTTTTTTTAATTTAAAAACAAGGGGCTGTTCGGGCAGCCCGAGGGGCTGCCCGAAACGGGCAGCCTCACGGGCAGCCCGAGCTGCCCGAAATGGGCAGCAACATGCTGCCCAAAAACACCCCAAAAATCGGCCCTCGATTTGTTGTTTTGGTTGTCTCATGCGGTTAGAAATCGATCTCAACATAATATCTTGTATTTTCTACACAAAAACGTAACCATAGCTCGGATACCACTTGAAAGGGGATCGGTTACGGTGACCGGAAGCGCAACGGAAGTTCAAAATTTTATTTTCTTGTAGAAAATTTCGGCCACCATGTTTTTTGTGCAACAAATACAATAAAACACCAAAATGACATTCATAGGGTGTTTAGAAATGTACCTATCAATCTTAAAAGATTGATGATGGCTCCAACTTAGTTGATATACAACTAAGCTCTTCAATGACAAGACAATCTTCAAGCTTCCTTTGAGCCCACCTTGCTCAAATATTAAGCCCACTACCAACTAGCTAGAACCACTCTAATTTTGCACTAGAAAAATTAGAGCATTTTTCTTTGAGAAGTGTATTGTTTCTCCAACAATTGAAGAACAAAAATATGAGAGAAAATGAATAGTATTTTCGGCACTATTCATCCCTAGGAGAGAAGGAGAGACATTTTCGAAAATGTTGAGTCTAGAATGAAAGAGGATGACTAGTCTTGGTTGTGGGAAAAGCCAAAACACTTTTTAGCATCCCAAGCCTAGAACCTTGAAAAAGTTGTCTCACAACCTTTCATCTCCCCATGCACATTCTATATGGGCTTGTAACAATTACAAGGCCCATGGACTTTTATTTAAATGTCTCAAACACATTTGAGACCATTTAACCATTACTTGATTTTACTCAAGCTCACTAGTTTAATAATTATTTCTAATTGGGCTCTACTAGACCCAATGTTATTTAATTAATCCAACACTTGAATTAATTTAATTACTTGGACTCTACTAGGCCCACTAGTGTTTAATTAATTCAACACTTGAATTAATTTAATTTAGTCCAAAATAATGTTTATGAAAATCACAATTTTCAAATACATTATTTATTTGGCCAACTTTTAATTTAAGAACACATTCATAAATTAAAAGTTACATTTCTCTCATAGAAGTCATACTTCTATTTTTCTTATGCTTATAAACTCATTTATAAGCCGTTCAACACATTGAACTAATTTCTCCTTTATAGAAGTCATACTTCTAATTTTCCTTACGCTTATAAACTCCTTTATAAGCCGTTCAACACATTGAACTATTTTTACTTCTCAACGGGTTCTAGAAAGCCAGTACTTGTGTGGCCCTCAATGGTTCATTGATACAACTAGCCGTGGGTTCACATCTCTATGTGATTGGGACTAAACATGTCCTTATATGAGCATACCCCAATTGCTCCATTCTTACTTATCAACTCCTTGATAACAAGAACGTCAGAACTCAAGTCTGATAGTACCCAACCAATCATGTTAAACGCCTAGCAGCATCGCTTACATGATTCCCTAGGTATCAAATGATAGTGCCTGCAAGAACCATTCAATTATGGTTAGCGTACAGTACGGTCCCTTCAACTCATATATCCCGACCGATTCGACAACCATTGGTTTATCGAGAGTTGTCAATGAATCGATACTATGTGTCATGTCGTAGTTGCATCGATGGTGTAATCTATGAAACCCCTTTCATAATTACCACCATACTCTGGCCAGAGATTTCAACCTACATACACATGATAACACATATGATATTCATACCCGAAGGTAAGCGGTGAATCCCCGACTACAATGCATCGACTCCTATATGTTTCGACATGACACCCAACCTTGCCACCTGATGACCCCATAAGAGTCGGTAAACAAGTCAAAGTGAAATGCTAGCACATAGAGTCTCAATGTTGTCCCAGGTCATAAGGACTAATGGTGTACAACCATAAACTAGGACGTTTCCACTCGATAAGTGAGAACCACTTGGAAAATCCTTTAATGGAGGGTTGTTCAGTGCACTCTACCAGGAGCACCTATCTGCATGCTCGGACATCACAATGTCCCATACCAATGAAACATGGTACTCACATCGCAGATACTAGTCTCTAACTCGAGCGGCCTATATCCTTCTTAGTGGCGGCTGAATCGACTAGGAACCGTTTAGAATATACAGTATTACAAATATGAGTTTCATGATACTCATCATATGAGCATCTCATATTCTTTCTACTATTTGTATATTCAAGGTCTTTATCTATGCAACTAGCATGGGTATACAGATAAAGATGTGCCAAAATAATAATTTCAAATATTACTAAAATAAAGATTGCTTATACATAGAGTTTCATTGTGAACACTCGGCCAACACTTGGCTCGACGGGCACCCACTCTAACATTCTATTCGAGCAGATATCTTATCTGAGGCCCATATGTCGCCGTACTCTATACATCCAGGGAGTACGAAGATGTACAAAGACCTGCAGTTATTATATTGGTGGCCAGGGATGAAGAGAGATATCAGACGATTTGTATCCGAGTGTCTGACGTGTCAGCTAGTGAAAGCGGAACATCAGAGACCAGCAGGTTTGCTCAAGCCTCTTCCTATTCCCGAGTGGAAGTGGGAGAATGTCACCATGGACTTCGTTGTCGGTTTGCCGAAGTCAGTCAGAGGGTCGAATGCTATATGGGTGATTGTTGATCGTCTTACGAAGTCAGCTCATTTCTTGCCTATTAAGACGACTTTCTCCATGATCCAGTATGCAGAGTTATACATCCGGGAGATCGTCAGACTTCATGGTATTCACGTTTCTATAGTGTCTGACCGAGATCCTAGATTCACTTCCTCATTTTGGAAGAGTCTACATTCAGCTATGGGTACGAAGTTGTTGTTTAGCACAGCTTTTCACCCACAGACAGATGGTCAGTCCGAGAGAGTTATCCAGATTTTGGAGGATCTTCTTCGTGCATGTGTTCTTGATCTCTCTGGGAGTTGGGAATCAAAGCTACCGTTGGTGGAGTTTACCTATAACAACAGTTTTCAGTCGTCTATCGGTATGGCTCCATACGAAGCACTGTACGGTCGCAAGTGTAGATCTCTTATTCATTGGGATGAAGTAGGGGAGAGATCAGAGTTGGGTCCGGAAATTGTGCAGCAGGCTGTTGATGTAGTAGTCAAGATCCGTGACAGGATGAGGACCGCTCAGAGTAGACAGAAAAGTTATGCGGATCAGAGGAGGAGAGATCCAGAGTTTGCTGTTGGAGACCATGTTTTCGTGAAGATTGCACCGATGAAAGGTGTCATGCGGTTTGGCAAGAAAGGAAAGCTCAGCCCGAGATTCATTGGACCATTTGAGATCCTCGACAGAGTGGAGACATTAGCTTATCATGTTGCTCTTCCGCCGAATCTGGCCGGAGTACACAACGTGTTTCACGTCTCCATGTTGAGGAAGTATATGGCGAATCCATCGCATGTCTTGAATTTTGAGCCGTTGCAACTCACTCCGAACTTGTCTTATGAGAAAAGACCAGTGCAAATTTTAGACAGACAGGAGAAAAATCTTCGGAACAAAATGGTCAAGCTAGTGAAAGTCAAGTGGCTCAATCATTCGGAGGAGGAAGCTACATGGGAAGCTGAGCCAGAGATGAAGAGTCGATATCCCGAGTTATTCGGTAAGATTTAATTTCGGGGACGAAATTCCTTTTAAGGGGGGGAGAGTTGTAGAACTCGAAAATCAGATTACGTATAAGCCATGCATAATTTCTATTATTTAAATTAAATATGAAGTTTTAAATCATGATTATTTATTTTAAAGGTAAATGTTTAATATTGTCTTTTCAGGATAAATACGCGAGGTCGGACCGGAGTTTGGAGATTTGAGATAAAATTAATTAGAAGAAAATATTCCTAAATTTAATTGTAGGCAAGGAATAAGTTAATTTAAAAAAATAAAATGTTTTAGAATTTATTTAATTAATTAGAGCTAAGTTGGTAAATAAATTCTTTTAGATTCAATATTTATTTAAAGCTTAATTTAAAATATCTAAACAAGTGGGGATAAATTAATCTAAGTGTAATATATTCAAGAAATTTAATACAACATTTAAATACTTAAATTGTTAACCAGGCAATGCCATTCAAGAGTTCATTTTAAATTAAGGTGTAAATCAACTAAATTATATAATAGATGTATTAAACCTCAAGCATTTAGAATACAAGATTTAAAAAAATAAAATACCATGCAAATTAGTAATCATAATTTTGGGTCCAACATTTAAAAAAAAAAAATAATTCAAAAGATGATAACTCTCCATTCAAATCATTCCTAATTACAATTCTTGGAGCATTCATTTCCCATTTTCAATTCACTAATTAATAGTAATTCAAACACATTGTTCCACCCTATTTCTCCCAACTAATGACCAAGGTAATCATAAAAAAAAAAAAATACAGCAGAATGAGGGAAAGGTAATCGGCAGCAAGGGGAATCAAAAGCATTTCAAAATCCATCCCACTTCTTGACTTGTAACTCCTAAACTAAATGCATATTATAGCACCTTAACACCTCCTTTATCATACACCTTCACCCCTAACATCATATACATCCTATATACTCGAAAATATCAGAAACAATAAACTATTGAAGCTGTAAATTAGCAGCAAGGTGAGAAAATAAGATCGGCTACAGCTAGAGAATTGGAAGAACAATTCAAATTCCATTCTATTCCTTCACTTGTAACTCTCAACTAAATGAACTTCAATACCCATTTAACACCTCCTATAATACTCATCTCTATTGTCTAGCAAACACACTACCTTACCTTCGAAATTACAGAAAGAACAACAGCTAAAAATCGTGCACAGCAGCTGAAACAAGAAAAGAATACCAACTCCGATTCCGCCGCTCCTATTCGTCGTTTTGATTTGTTTTCTTCAAAACAAATTCCAGGCATGTATATGTTGTTTCTTGACTCTTCAATCAAGTCATATAGATATTTTTAAACCAATATATAATCATGATTCATGCAACATTTCGAAAATTGGAATACAACTACACGATTATTCTGCACAGAATTTTGAATTCCTCTTTGCGTCTCACGGCTTTGGTTTGTCTTGTGGTTCAGGAGGTTGGCTCGTTTTCCAGGCACCCACGGCTGTTGCTAGGCATGATTTAGAATGTGTTAGGGTGTTTTTAAATCATTAGTTTACATCCATACGTTCACAAACATGAGAATGACAGCAAAAGTTCCCTCATGTGCAGAATGGGTCTCGGTTTGGCCATTGAGTGGGTAAGGTGAGTGTGTTCAAATCATGGCTGTCCTAGGGACTGTAGCCATGGTTAGATCCCTACCTTATCATGTCTAGGAAATAACCAAATCAGTTTCTCCAAGCTTAGTTCACGATTCATTAAGATTTTTACAGCAACATGTCAAGTGTCCCATGGTTCTAAAATTCTGTTTCTTTTTATGAAGGTGGTTTCTGTTTTTGGTGTGTTATTGGATTATGGTTGGCTTCTAGCCCATAGACATGGTTCCTACAACACTCCACCATGTCTAGATCGAGCCATGGTCGATAAAATGGCCCTTAGAATGAGACAAGACAGTAAAATGGTTCAATACAACACACTAGGCAGCAAGTGGTGCTCTTAGTTGGTATGCTGTAATTGTCCTAGGGTTTCCTTGGATTGTGGTCGGCTTTTAGCCCTTAGCCATGGTCCAAGCCATGCCTTAGGATGTTGGTAAGAGTCCTTGGGCGGTGGTTTAAGCCCATAGTCATTTATTTCAGGATTTTCACCACAAACAAGTAAACTGCTACTGCTGCATTTTTTCCAGCAGCTGTGACCTTCGGTTTTGGTACTTGTTTGAGTTCTTGGTTGGCTTTTAGCTCATGGCCTTGGACTGGACAATACCTTAATGAGTTAGGAAAGTCATGTTTTTGGCCGTTTGTGATTTGGTCGAGTTTAGAGGTCGTACGAGAATGTACGGCGAAATGTGCCAAAATGACTCTCGAAAGAGCGTCTTATGTTTTTGGATTCCTTTCGCCTATTTTCGGGTGTTACAATTTAAGCAAATTTTTCAGTATGTTTGGGGTATTTTAATCATGATTAAACGTCGGTTTAATGTTGGTTCGGGTTGGTACGAAGCCAAGGTTAAAAATCAAGTTGTTGGTCCGACTAGTCTCGTTTTTGGTTTTATTGCTAAAATTTTGTCAAATTAAGATTTATTGCATGTGTCACATATTAGTAGCAAGTCGTAGCAAGCCTGGGAACGATCCAACTCATCCGGTAAAAATAAGGTTATAATTATATTACGTGCATAAAAATTTAAAATGTTTATTTTTGAGATATATGCTATATGTCTTGTGGCCACTATATGCTTATGGGTTTGGAAGTCGGTAGGCGCAACCGAGGACCTCTCCGCCCGGTGACTTACGACCGGTTATGATTATGTATGGGTACGGACATCCAGTCCAAGGGCTGTGATTGATCTCTACCGCCCAGTATACTGTGGTTTAGTCTGATCAGGCGCTTACGCTATGTTATGGGCCACTTGCTTAGAAACATTATCTCTACCAGAAAAATTATGATATGTTATGACAGAGCTCTATTGAGCAAAGCTTTTACGGATGATTTTTAGATATGCACGTAGTTATAATTATTCACGTTATGATTTACACCATGCACTTTACGATACGTTATTTTTACGTTGCATGCGATTTTATGATATATTTACTTGTTATTCATGATATATACATGTTCAGTCTTTAGACTCACTAGAGTTGATTGTTGTAGCTGTTGATGAGGTCGAGACCACGGACGGAGACCAATGAGCGATCTTGGGACAGCAATAGTAAACCCGAGGACCTCATGATTTAGCTTATGCACTTTTCATTATTCAAACTCAGTTTTAATGCGTTGGATTATTTTAAATTGATGTTTACGTTGGATTATTTTTAAATGGTTGTTTGAAAACATTATTCGCTTCCGGTGTTATTTTAAAGTTAAAACTCATTTACATGTTTATTTTAATTAAATGAGATAAGATAATTATTTATTTAGAAAATTTTTAATAATTCCGCAAAATTATGAATACGAATTACGGGCCTCTACATGGATATAGATAGGTCTTATTACTTGATTGTAGTAGTTGAACATTAGTTTTGAACTAGATGCATGTTATACAGGATTTGTATTATTATACTGGTTTGTATAATAAAATGATTCCATTACCTTCCGCATTTTAAAAAAAATAATTTAGACCATGTTTATTTTAATTGATTAAATTAGTCCCAATGACAATTAAGAAAATGATTAGCGTCCGGGTCCCCACAACTATATATCACATATATCATAATATGACATTCAACAATAAATAAGGATGATCGATCGCCAACACTATTAGATCCATGTGAGCCATACATGGATCCAGGTCCAAACATAGGTGAATGTAGGGATGCAAATGCAACTATTACAAGAGCTTCCAATATTTTACATGTCTTCATCTCGTTCCTTGGGCCCACCATCTTCCAGTCTTGATCTCCCACTATTTCTAATAATTACATTTAAATAGCCATGGCACATAAGGGATACATCTCATGGGGTGAGAACGGGCCATAAACCAGGCCCACTTTAAAATATCCAATATTAACAAAATGAATAAAACAGTAAAATATCCTAACATACACCTAACACATTGGTCAAGGCTCTCGATCATCCTTCATGCATTTAATATCAAATATTAACATCAACTTAATTAAACAATTTAATTAATTGATAATCATATATCTAATAATTTTATCACTAACCACCACAATTATTAAAGAATTTAATAAATTAAATAAACTCCTTTATTTAATTTTAAATTAAATCAATAATAATTGATTTCATGTAAAACTCATTTTTACCATAAATAATTAAAATCATATTTTATTTATTTATTTCACAAGAAAATTATTGATTTTCTAAAAAAACAATTTTCCAAAATAAAAATTGAACCAATTTTCAAAAATATCAATTTACCCAAAAATTTGAAAAATCAGAAAATTGCATCTTAGGCCCAAACAATTCAAGCCAATTGTAGAACCCGGAATTTAGACTGCGTACAAGCCATGCATAATTCTATTATTTTAAAATTTAATTGACTTCAGTGCATGTTTATTTTAATGCATTTCTTTGAAGTTAATTATTTTATTATCTCAGTTCAGTAGTTTGAATTTTAGCATTTCAGCTATTTCAGCGAGGCCGGACCGGAGTTGGAGTTTAGAAATAAATTTAAGAGTTGAGAAATATTTCCAGACTTTATTTTAGCTAGCCAATAATTTAATCTAAGTTAAAAAGAAGTTTAAGGAATTATTTAAGTTACATGAGGTGAGTAGAAAATAAAGTTATTTAAGTTCCTAAATTAAAGGATTAGTTCACTAAATTATTTAAATAATAAGTGAGGCTTTAGAGGTTTAGAAATTTATCAAATAAACAATATTTCCCTCCACTTATTTACCAAGTAATCGGCCACCCCTTGGAGATGCAACAATTATTTGCCAACTCATCATCTTTGACCCATTCTTGGTAGTTTAGCATGTTAACCTTTTAATTATTGAGCAACCTTAATTGATTAACTAATAAGCTTTATCCTAGTCTAGATTAGGAAGGAAATAATCGGCCACCTCACCCCAACAAACACCAACAAATTCTGTGATATCAACCAAAATTCAAAATTTCAAAAGTTGGAGACTTAGTCTTGATTTTCTTCCCTATATTTTGCACCACCTCCCTCACTCTCCTAACCATATTCCCCCTCTCCCTTGCACCGAAAATAGAGAGCATTTCAGAGGTAAGAGCAGTGTAAAATCGTGAGCCTCATAGTTGTAATCAAGTGAGAAAAACCGAGGAAGAAACAAGGTAGCAAGCGCTCCACCTCCTCCGCGCCGTAACGTCTCGTTCTTTTCGTTTTCTTTCAAACGAAAAATCCAGGCATGTACATATGTTTTTCTAAACCTCAATCAAGTCATATTAACATTATTTTCATGATTCATGACCACCCTTCCATGCCAAAAACGAAATACAGCACAGAATTTTTAAGGAAACACATGCAGATTTTTTTTGAGTTCTTGAGCAGCTTTACGGTTTCACTTGTTGTGATGTTTCAGGTGGATGGCTCGACTCCAGGCTCCCAAGGCGACATCTAGGCATGTACTAGGATGGATTAGGACCACTTTGGTCCATTAAAATCAGCCCCCATGCATGAGAGAAATCGAGATGACAGCAACTCCCCTTTGCTGTCATTTTTGTGCTTCAAATTTCAGTTTTGTTGTCATGGGAAGAGATCTGATCTTGGCTGCCCCAGGGGCTTATAGCCATGGTTAGATCACTTCCCTAGCATGTCTAAGACGTGACTAAATCGCCCTTTTGGTGGCTCGGTCCATGGCTCCTCGGTTTTTAAATCAAAACAACAAAACAGCCCCTCCCCTTCTCGCCCCTTCGGTTTTTGACAGCTGGTGTGTCTTGGCTTGTTTGGGTTAGATTTCGAGTCATGGCTGGCCTAGGGCCAGTAGCCATGGCTAGGACCCTTCCCTAGCAAGCATAGGACGTGGTCAAGTCGGCCATAAGTGGCTTGAGCCATGTCCCAAGTCGTTTGGACAGAAGCAACACAAGTGTCCTCTCGGCCCCTTCATTTTTGACAGCAGGTTTGCATTTCGTTTTTGTGGCTTGGTGTGGATCTGGTTCGGCCTTGTGCCCTTAGCCACGGTCCATACCACACCCCAAGATGTCTAGGTCGTGCCACGGTAAATTGATGGCCACTGGAACGACGCAAGACATCGATCAAAGCAAGACACTACGCACTACACAGCTGCTGGATTTTTTTGACAGCAGGTTGCTGTGCCGGTGCGAGGGCTCGTCTGAGTTCTTGGTTGGCTTTTAGCCTATGGCCTTGGACTGGACAGTGCCCCATTGAGTTAGGAAGGTCATGTTTTCGACCGTTCGTGATTCGGATCATTTTTGAGGTCGTTCGAGAATTTACGGTGCGATGTGGCAAATTGACTCTCGATAGAGTGTTTCATGTTTTGGCCTCCATTTCACCTAGATTTCGACCCTCATAATTTTAGGAGCATAAATTCATAATTTTAAGCGTATTTTAATCATGACGTCACGTTGGTTCAGTGTTGGTTCGGGTTGGTTTAAAGTCATGATTAAATACGAGGTCGTTAGAAGTATTTGTCGCATTTTAGAAATTTAATTTCATCAATTTGCCAAAGAAAATCCATTGCATATTTTATGGCATATTTAGGTCGCAGCGAGCCTGGGGACGATCCATTCCAGTTGGTAAAATTTCAGGATATTTTCATTATCGTCAGTTAATTATTTTACGTGCATGAAAACAGAAAATGATTATTTTTGAGATTTATGCGATATGGCTTGTGGTTCATTCACTATGTGGGAGCATTATTTATACGGTCGCCAGTGACCGCTCAGTTCAGGTTGGTACCATCGGGTCTTCAGTGACCGCTCAGTTCAGGTTGGTACCATCGGGTCTTCAGTGACCGCCAGCTCAGTTTCAGGCTCCCCGGTAGTCAGTTACCGATCAGTTCAGCTTAGTGCAGTGGCCACAGGCGTAAAACATAATCTCAACAGAAAAGTTTTATCAGTTATTTCAGTGCAGGCTCCAAGGAGCAATTATTTTTACTGTGATTATCAGTTCATCATGCACGTATTATAATTGCTCAGTACAGATTATTTTCAGCATGTCTCATGGCATGATATTTTATCCCATGCATATTTTACTTCAGATTTTACTCGTTACCTGCGATATATGCATGCTGAGTCTTTAGACTCACTAGACTTGATTGTTGTAGGTACTGATGAGGCCAGGGCCGAGGGCGGGGACCAGTGAGCTAGCTTGGGTCGGCAGTAGTGGCACCCGAGGACCTCAGTGCAGCAGAGTTTATTTTATTCCGCAAACTAAATTTTTATCAGTCATCAAACATTTTTTTTTATTGTTGTTGTTGGAAAACAATTATTTTCTTCCGCTGCTTTTATTTTTAAACATTGGACTCGATTCATCAGTGGATTTTATGAGTAAGGCCATTTAAGTTCATTCAAAAAGAAAATTTTTAATTTTCCGCAAATTTTAAACCGAGAAGTTTTAGGGACTTTTCATTTGGTATCAGAGCGGTGGTTCTGTATAGGGTTTCACTACTACTGACTGCGAGAAGCTCACGAAGCCACGTCTTCGGTCTGTAAGTTTTCAGTTCAGCATTTTGTTCAGCAATTATTTAAAGCATGAATTTATTTTGTCAGCATGCTTCCAGACATTCAGTATTTCAGTATTCAGTTATAATAAATTATGGAATTATGCATGTTAGTTACGTATGGGTTATGTTTGGAACAGTATGCCTCCTAGACGCCAAGTAGGACGCCCGAGAGGGGGCTGTGCGTACCGCCTTGAGAACGAGTTTGATCAGAGTCAGGAGAGGCAGGCACCTCCACCTCCTCCACCACCTCCTCCTCCTCCTCCTCCTCCTCCACCTCCACCCCCACCGGACATGAATGCCCAGATGTTAGCTGGGATGACTCAGTTCTTCGCACAGTTTGCGGAGAACAATGCTGTGGTGACTAGGCCGACAGGGCCCGAGGCCGTCTATGAGCGATTTATGAACATGCGCCCAAAGGAATTCTCCGGGACATCTGACCCCATGGTTGCCGAGGGATGGATCAAGTCCCTCGAGGTTATATTTGATTTCATGGAGCTGGGAGACGCCGACCGAGTTCGTTGTGCGACCTATTTATTTACTGGAGACGCCCGCTTATGGTGGGAAGGAGCGTCAGTAGCCCTGACTTTGGCTACACTTTCTTGGACCCGATTTACGGAGGTTTTCTACTCCAAGTATTTTACCGAGGAGGTTCGCACCAGACTGACCACAGAGTTCATGAGTCTGAGGCAGGGGGATATGTCGGTTACGGAGTTTATCCGTAAGTTCGAGAGGGGCTGTCACTTTGTGCCCCTGATCGCGAATGATGCCAGAGCGAAGTTGATGCACTTTCTGGTGGGACTTCGGCCGATCTTGCACCGGGATGTTAGGGTATCTGACCCTGCCACTTATGAGATCGCAGTCTCCAAAGCTTTAGCCGCTGAGCAGGATCAGCGGGACATCGAGAGAGACCGCCAGGGCAAGCGCCCAATCCAGGTACCCCACCGCCCTCCTCCTCATCAGCATCAGCAGCAGCATAAGAGGCCATTCAATGGACCGCCTAGGAACAGAGGGCCCCACCAGCAGCAGCAGCAGCAGGGACGCCCAGCCCCGAGGACTCAGGAGTACCCAGTCTGTCCGAGGTGCTCTCGCCGCCATCCTGGAGCATGCATGGCTGGCTCAGGAAAGTGTTTTAAGTGTGGCAGTCCAGACCACATGTTGCCACATTGCCCTCAGAGGAATCTGCCTACTCAGGGCCGAGTTTTCGCTCTCCATGCCGCGGAAACCAACCCTGAGACCATGTTATTGACAGGTACCTTTAAGTTTAGAATTATTATTGAATTTCAGTGTTTTGGGAATCGGGATTTAGAATTTGAACTTAGAACCGCAATAGGATTGCATGCTCTACTTAGTATTATGTTCGGGACTTAGTTAGAAGAACTTTGACCTTTGCATGCCTATAAGCTTAGCTCCTATGATCTTTGGGTTCTGCTTAGTGTTCCGAACTTTCAGGGAGAATTTTCATAGCCGGCAAAGCTACCAAGGCCTTAATAGATTCAGGGGCCACTCACTCGTTTATATCGGAGGTCTTTGCAAACTTTCTGAAGATCAAGACCATTGGGCTAGACATATCCTTTTCAGTAGTGTTGCCGTCAGGCGAGGAGATGGCAGCCACCAATGTTATCCGAGATATAGACCTTGAGCTGCACGGTAAGCTTGTATATGCGGATCTGATTGTGCTACCGATGCCGGAATTCGACATCATCCTAGGGATGGATTGGCTACTGAAGAACAGAGTGTTGATAGACTTCCAGCGGAGATCTGTTCTTGTCCGACCGCCTGGAATGGAGCAGTTCTTATTTGAGCCGGACAGGTACTTTTCGTTACCGCGCATTATTCCATATGTTCAGGCTAGGAAACTCATGCATAGAGGGTGTCGAGCATTTCTAGCGACCTTTTTATCTGTCCCCAAGAGACCCAGCCAGTCCGCCTCAGATATTCCGATCGTCAGAGATTTCTTAGACGTTTTTCCCGAGGACGTCTCTGGTATGCCACCTGAGAGAGAGGTGGAGTTTTCCATTGAGCTGATGCCAGGTACGGCTCCGATCTCCAAAGCGCCGTACCGATTAGCACCGACAGAGATGGCAGAGCTTAAGAAGCAGATTCAGGAACTTCTGGACAAGGAGTTCATTCGCCCGAGCTTTTCTCCATGGGGCGCGCCGGTCTTATTTGTGAAGAAGAAGGATGGCTCGATGAGGCTTTGCATTGACTACCGGGAGTTGAACAGGGTTACAGTTAAGAACAAATACCCTCTGCCGAGGATTGAGGATCTGTTTGACCAGTTGCAGGGAGCTTCTATTTTCTCCAAGATTGATCTGCGTTCTGGTTATCATCAGTTGAGAGTGAGAGATGCTGATGTCTCGAAGACAGCTTTCAGGACTCGTTATGGCCACTACGAGTTCCTTGTGATGCCGTTCGGTCTGACGAATGCGCCAGCGATCTTCATGGATCTCATGAATCGCGTATTTCAGCCATACCTCGACCAGTTTGTGATAGTGTTCATAGATGACATTCTCGTCTACTCAAAGAGTCGGGAGGAGCACAGCAGGCATCTGACCACAGTGTTGCAGACCTTGCAGAAGCACAAACTATTCGCAAAGTTCAGTAAGTGCGAATTCTGGTTAGAGAAGGTGGCGTTCTTGGGCCACATTGTTTCCAGCAGTGGTATCGAGGTAGACCCCGCAAAAGTTGCAGCAGTCAGAGATTGGGTTGTGCCTCAGAATGCATCCGAGATCCGGAGTTTTCTTGGGCTAGCAGGATATTACAGGAAGTTCATTCAGGGATTCTCCTCCATTGCCGTTCCACTCACAGCACTGACAAAGAAGAATGTGAAGTTTGTGTGGAGCGATGAGTGCCAGAAGAGCTTCGATACTTTGAAGCAAGCTCTTATTTCTGCACCAGTTTTGGCCACACCGTCAGGACCTGGCGAGTTCGTTCTGTATACCGATGCTTCGAAGCTCGGTCTTGGCGCAGTATTGATGCAGCATGGGAGAGTGATAGCGTATGCTTCTCGACAGCTGAAAATCCATGAGAAGAACTACCCTACCCATGATCTGGAGTTAGCAGCCGTAGTTTTTGCTTTGAAGATTTGGAGGCACTATCTGTATGGAGAGAAATGTCAGATCTTTACCGACCACAAGAGCCTCAAGTATTTCTTTACAGAGAAGGAACTGAACATGCGTCAGAGGCGTTGGTTGGAGCTTGTGAAGGACTATGATTGTGACATTAGCTACCACCCGGGTAAAGCTAATGTAGTTGCGGATGCTTTGAGCAGGAAAGTCGCAGTGATGGCTCATTTGACGATACAGAAACCTCTTCAGATTGAGATGCAGAGGTTTGATCTGGAGACTTATCCGCGAGGTAGAGTTCCTCGTCTATCTACCTTGACCATTCAGTCTTCCCTTTTGGACCATATTCGCAGTGGTCAGGCCGCAGATGAGCAGTTGGCACAGTGGAAGAAGAGGGATGAAGCCAAGGGCAGTGTCTTGTATTCAGTCAGCGACGGTATTGTGAGATACCGAGATAGGATATGGGTTCCTAGCAGTGATTCTATCCGAGCAGACATCTTATCGGAGGCCCATACGTCCCCGTACTCCAGTCACCCTGGGAGTACAAAGATGTACAAAGATCTGCAGCTATTGTATTGGTGGCCAGGGATGAAGAAGGACATCAGGCGTTTTGTATCCGAGTGCCTGACTTGCCAGTTGGTGAAGGCCGAGCATCAGAGACCAGCAGGTTTGCTCAAGCCTCTTCCTATTCCCGAGTGGAAGTGGGAGAACATTACCATGGACTTTGTGACCGGATTGCCGAGGTCAGCCAGAGGGTCGAATGCCATTTGGGTGATTGTAGATCGTCTTACCAAATCAGCGCACTTCTTGCCTATTAAGACGATTTTCACCATGGTTCAGTATGCAGAGTTGTATAACCGGGAGATAGTCCGACTCCATGGTATTCCAGTTTCGATCGTATCCGACAGAGATCCCAGATTCACTTCCTCATTCTGGAAGAGTTTGCATTCGACTTTGGGTACGAAGTTGCTGTTTAGCACAGCCTTTCATCCGCAGACAGATGGGCAGTCGGAGCGAGTTATTCAGATTTTGGAGGATCTTCTTCGCGCTTGCGTCATTGATTTCTCAGGGAGTTGGGAGTCTAACCTGCCACTGGTTGAGTTCACCTACAACAACAGTTTCCAGTCGTCTATAGGTATGGCTCCATATGAAGCGCTGTATGGACGCAAGTGTCGATCTCCTGTTCATTGGGATGAGGTAGGAGAGAGAGCAGAGTTGGGTCCAGATATTGTTCAGCAGGCAGCAGAGGTAGTAGCCAAGATCCGTGATAGGATGAGGACTGCTCAGAGCCGGCAGAAGAGTTATGCCGATCAGCGGAGGAGAGACTTAGAGTTTGCAGTGGGCGATCATGTCTTCGTGAAAGTGGCACCTATGAAGGGTGTCATGAGATTTGGCAAGAAAGGGAAGCTCAGTCCGAGATTTATTGGACCGTTTGAGATCCTCGACAGAGTGGGGATGCTTGCGTATCGTGTGGCTCTTCCGCCTAATCTGGCCGGAGTACACAATGTCTTTCATGTCTCCATGCTGAGGAAGTACATGGCGAACCCTTCGCATGTGCTGAATTTTGAGCCGTTGCAGCTTACTCCGAACTTATCTTATGAGGAGCGACCCGTGCAGATCCTAGACAGACAGGAGAAGAAGCTTCGGAACAAGCTGGTTAAGCGAGTCAAAGTCAAATGGCTCAACCATTCAGAGGAGGAAGCTACATGGGAGTCTGAGCCGGAAATGAGAGATCGATACCCTGAGTTATTCGGTGAGTTCTAATTTCGAGGACGAAATTTCTTTTAAGGGGGGGAGGATTGTAGAACCCGGAATTTAGACTGCGTACAAGCCATGCATAATTCTATTATTTTAAAATTTAATTGACTTCAGTGCATGTTTATTTTAATGCATTTCTTTGAAGTTAATTATTTTATTATCTCAGTTCAGTAGTTTGAATTTTAGCATTTCAGCTATTTCAGCGAGGCCGGACCGGAGTTGGAGTTTAGAAATAAATTTAAGAGTTGAGAAATATTTCCAGACTTTATTTTAGCTAGCCAATAATTTAATCTAAGTTAAAAAGAAGTTTAAGGAATTATTTAAGTTACATAAGGTGAGTAGAAAATAAAGTTATTTAAGTTCCTAAATTAAATGATTAGTTCACTAAATTATTTAAATAATAAGTGAGGCTTTAGAGGTTTAGAAATTTATCAAATAAACAATATTTCCCTCCACTTATTTACCAAGTAATCGGCCACCCCTTGGAGATGCAACAATTATTTGCCAACTCATCATCTTTGACCCATTCTTGGTAGTTTAGCATGTTAACCTTTTAATTATTGAGCAACCTTAATTGATTAACTAATAAGCTTTATCCTAGTCTAGATTAGGAAGGAAATAATCGGCCACCTCACCCCAACAAACACCAACAAAATCTGTGATATCAACCAAAATTCAAAATTTCAAAAGTTGGAGACTTAGTCTTGATTTTCTTCCCTATATTTTGCACCAGCTCCCTCACTCTCCTAACCATATTCCCCCTCTCCCTTGCACCGAAAATAGAGAGCATTTCAGAGGTAAGAGCAGTGTAAAATCGTGAGCCTCATAGTTGTAATCAAGTGAGAAAAACCGAGGAAGAAACAAGGTAGCAAGCGCTCCACCTCCTCCGCGCCGTAACGTCTCGTTCTTTTCGTATTCTTTCAAACGAAAAATCCAGGCATGTACATATGTTTTTCTAAACCTCAATCAAGTCATATTAACATTATTTTCATGATTCATGACCACCCTTCCATGCCAAAAACGAAATACAGCACAGAATTTTTAAGGAAACACATGCAGATTTTTTTTGAGTTCTTGAGCAGCTTTACGGTTTCACTTGTTGTGATGTTTCAGGTGGATGGCTCGACTCCAGGCTCCCAAGGCGACATCTAGGCATGTACTAGGATGGATTAGGACCACTTTGGTCCATTAAAATCAGCCCCCATGCATGAGAGAAATCGAGATGACAGCAACTCCCCTTTGCTGTCATTTTTGTGCTTCAAATTTCAGTTTTGTTGTCATGGGAAGAGATCTGATCTTGGCTGCCCCAGTGGCTTATAGCCATGGTTAGATCACTTCCCTAGCATGTCTAAGACGTGACTAAGTCGCCATTTTGGTGGCTCGGTCCATGGCTCCTCGGTTTTTAAATCAAAACAACAAAACAGCCCCTCCCCTTCTCGCCCCTTCGGTTTTTGACAGCTGGTGTGTCTTGGCTTGTTTGGGTTAGATTTCGAGTCATGGCTGGCCTAGGGCCAGTAGCCATGGCTAGGACCCTTCCCTAGCAAGCATAGGACGTGGTCAAGTCGGCCATAAGTGGCTTGAGCCATGTCCCAAGTCGTTTGGACAGAAGCAACACAAGTGTCCTCTCGGCCCCTTCATTTTTGACAGCAGGTTTGCATTTCGTTTTTGTGGCTTGGTGTGGATCTGGTTCGGCCTTGTGCCCTTAGCCACGGTCCATACCACACCCCAAGATGTCTAGGTCGTGCCACGGTAAATTGATGGCCACTGGAACGACGCAAGACATCGATCAAAGCAAGACACTACGCACTACACAGCTGCTGGATTTTTTTGACAGCAGGTTGCTGTGCCGGTGCGAGGGCTTGTCTGAGTTCTTGGTTGGCTTTTAGCCTATGGCCTTGGACTGGACAGTGCCCCATTGAGTTAGGAAGGTCATGTTTTCGACCGTTCGTGATTCGGATCGTTTTTGAGGTCGTTCGAGAATTTACGGTGCGATGTGCCAAATTGACTCTCGATAGAGTGTTTCATGTTTTGGCCTCCATTTCACCTAGATTTCGACCCTCATAATTTTAGGAGCATAAATTCATAATTTTAAGCGTATTTTAATCATGACGTCACGTTGGTTCAGTGTTGGTTCGGGTTGGTTTAAAGTCATGATTAAATACGAGGTCGTTAGAAGTATTTGTCGCATTTTAGAAATTTAATTTCATCAATTTGCCAAAGAAAATCCATTGCATATTTTATGGCATATTTAGGTCGCAGCGAGCCTGGGGACGATCCATTCCAGTTGGTAAAATTTCAGGATATTTTCATTATCGTCAGTTAATTATTTTACGTGCATGAAAACAGAAAATGATTATTTTTGAGATTTATGCGATATGGCTTGTGGTTCATTCACTATGTGGGAGCATTATTTATACGGTCGCCAGTGACCGCTCAGTTCAGGTTGGTACCATCGGGTCTTCAGTGACCGCTCAGTTCAGGTTGGTACCATCGGGTCTTCAGTGACCGCCAGCTCAGTTTCAGGCTCCCCGGTAGTCAGTTACCGATCAGTTCAGCTTAGTGCAGTGGCCACAGGCGTAAAACATAATCTCAACAGAAAAGTTTTATTAGTTATTTCAGTGCAGGCTCCAAGGAGCAATTATTTTTACTGTGATTATCAGTTCATCATGCACGTATTATAATTGCTCAGTACAGATTATTTTCAGCATGTCTCATGGCATGATATTTTATCCCATGCATATTTTACTTCAGATTTTACTCGTTACCTGCTATATATGCATGCTGAGTCTTTAGACTCACTAGACTTGATTGTTGTAGGTACTGATGAGGCCAGGGCCGAGGGCGGGGACCAGTGAGCTAGCTTGGGTCGGCAGTAGTGGCACCCGAGGACCTCAGTGCAGCAGAGTTTATTTTATTCCGCAAACTAAATTTTTATCAGTCATCAAACATTTTTTTTTATTGTTGTTGTTGGAAAACAATTATTTTCTTCCGCTGCTTTTATTTTTAAACATTGGACTCGATTCATCAGTGGATTTTATGAGTAAGGCCATTTAAGTTCATTCAAAAAGAAAATTTTTAATTTTCCGCAAATTTTAAACCGAGAAGTTTTAGGGCCTTTTCACCAATCATCCAGCACGTTTCCTGAGACACTCCCGGGCAGCCGCCCACGCTGCCCGCCCGCGCTGCCCGAACGTTTCGGGCAGTGGCAGCAGCCCCTGTGCGCGCCCGCGCGCGCTGCCGCCTGCGAGCGGGCGTCCTACGCCGCGCGCGTGCGTAGCGCGCTGCCGTGCTGCGTGCAAGGGCCGGACGTCGCGCTGCCATGCGCGTCCCTGCGCACATGACTGCCCAGAACAGTTCCGGGCAGATTTAATTTTTTTTTCTGAAAAAAAATAATTTTTCTTGGTGCTATAATTTTCTGAAAAATTTTCTTGTGTGGTTAGAAATAAATTATTCAATATCAAAACCATACGATTTAGAAAAATCTAGGCTCTGATACCACTGTTGGATCCCGGTTTTCTACACCCCCAAACGCCGCGGAAGTTTAAAAAATTTTTAGATCTTGACATTCAAGATATTGTTTGGGCGCTCGTATGATTTTATCATAACATACATAGGATGTTAGAATCGTTATACTTTTGGTGATTAAATCATTTGACACCAACTGATCCGGTATGACGGATCTAGCTCTTGATGAATTCTACGATCTTTCTTCAAAAGTATCATTTCCTTTCTTCTAATCAGGTCCACGACTAGATTGTTTTATCCTGTTCCAAATTACACTAGAAATATTGGAAGAGTTTTGCGTTGGAGAAAAATATTTGAGAAGATGAGGCAAAATTCCCTTTGAAAATTCAAAGGAGGTGGCCGTATATTTCTTGGAGGATGGAGGCTGAACTTTTTAAATTATGGTGTAGGTTGTTAGGGTTATGGATTGCATACATCTATATATAATTGAGCCATAACCTAATTAATTATAAAACTTTAATGGACTTGATTAATTAATTGGGCTAGTCCAACTAGTTTAATTAATTAATCAAAGTCCATTAAGATTGGACTTGTACTCCTACAAGCCCATTAAACATACTTCCCCTCAAATTTAATTTAATATTTAATCAACTCAACTTTTGAGCTTAATTAATTAAATTCATTATAAATTCAACATTTGAATTTTTTATTTAAATTATATATTCAACTCCTTGAATTTATTTCACCTCCAAAATTTAATATCTAATAAACCCAACATTTGAGTTTAATAAATTAAATTCTCAAATTTTATAAATTCAACTCCTTGAATTTATTCTCTCAAAATTTATAAAATCATACATTCAACTTCTTGAATTTAATATCTTATAAATTCAACTCGTTGAATTTATTTTCTCAAAATTTAATTATCATAAATTCAACTCCTTGAATTTACTATAATATAAATTCAACTCCTTGAATTTATTCTCTCAACGGGAACAAACGATCCAGTGCTTGTGTGACCCTCAATGGTTTAGGGATACAGCTAGCCGTGGGTTCACAACTCTTTGTGATTCAGGACATAATCCTTTATTCGGGCTTATTCAAGTTAGCCTCATTCTTTTCATCAACACTTTGATCAAGAATATCAGAACTCATTTCTGATTGCACCCATCGGATCATGGTAAAAGCGTCTAGTAGCATCGCCCCATGATCCCCTAGGTATCACTGATAGTGCCTGCAAGAACCAGTCGATTATGATTAACGTACAGTACGGTCCCTTCATCTCATATATCCCGATCGAATATGCAACCATTGGTTCATCGAGGGTTGCATATTAATTCGATAACTATGTGATAACTATAATAGTGGCATCGCGTGTACTATTGGAGAACTCCTTCTCCAACGTACATCTCGTACTCTGGCCAGAGATTCCATGCACTATTATTTCATCAGATCACATAGGATAACCACACCCGCAGGTGAGAGGTGAATCCCCGACTACAATGCACTAGCTCCTATATGTGTCGCAACTGTACCCAACCTCGCCACCTGATGACTCTCCTGGAGCCGGTAAACGAGTCAAAGCACAGCCCTAGCATATAGAACCTCAGTGTTGTCCTGAGTCTTAAGGACTAATGGTGTACAATCATAACCACAGAATTATCCTCTCGATGAATGATAACCACTTGGAAAGTCCGAGGGAGGGTTGTTCGGTATAATCATCATATGACTACCCATCTGTATGTTTGGACATCTCTATGCCATTACCAAGAAACGCAGTACACAACATCAAAGATGCTAGTCTCGAGCTCAAGCGGCCTTTATCCCTGTTTTAGGCGGCTGAATCGACTAGGAACGAATTTAGAATATTTAGTGTTTACAAATGAGTTTCAACATTGAATTACGATTCATTTGTATTAAAGCATAATTAAGGACTTTATCTATGCTGTTTGCATATGTATACAGATAAAGTATAACAAGGCCATAAAAAGTTAAATTATATTAAAATAAAGATTGTTTATTTCACTTGAGTCAATAAATTCCCTAGCCAACCGTTGACTTGCAGGGCATCTACTCTTACAACATTTCGGGTCTGAGCAGTCCATTGTCGTAATATCGTGGCAGGTCTGTATAATCTTTTACATGTGGAGATGTAAAGCAACACTGGTTGCGTAATTTGACTTGCATACAATCGAATTTAATGTGCCCGAAAATCATATTTTTAATCGTTCATCAATATCTTGAACTCCTGCAAGAGTTTTATTATATTCACATCGGGTCTACTTCCTTTATATGTACCGATAAGGTCGAAGGAAATGTGGCGACGATTCAACTAATGTCTTGTTTCTGATTCACACATTTATAAGGATCTCCAAATTTATACTTGTTATAATATAATTTAGGCAATGGATAGAAGACTTCAGAAGATCTTGCTTTACAATACTAATAATCCAAGATAGAATGTCACCATACTACCATTCTATGTTAGACAAAAACACAAAAGCTTCACGTGTCAGAGGATGTGTCACTCGATTCGTCGTTCTTCTCATGTGTTGAATGGAAATGAACTTGTCCGATCCTGTGTTATTCTAAAACTTGATGATTAGGTTCATTTACATTCTTGTTTTTTCTAAAAAATAAAAATAAATCAAAGTTTCACTACGTTTTCTCCATATTTAAAAAAAATAATAACAAATCGCTATTGGTAGTTTTCTTGAGGAGGAAAAAAAAATTGGAATTTGATGGACTGGGCTAGAAAAAGATTGGTTTGAGTGGAGACTTCGAAATATATGTACGAAATAATGAGTTCAAATTAACATTTTCCAAAATCTCGCCATCATAAGAGGAGCATGTCTAACCCGATTATTTTTGTAATAAAAAATAAAATTTTTTATATGAATTTGGTCAGATTTTTTCATCTCACACAATTAACATGTGAATAATCTCATGAACTTTTTTTGTGCAAATACTCGATTGCAAAATTTCATTAATAATTTTAACCTTCATTAAAAAGTAAAATAGTACATAAAATAATTTTATGAATCATAATTAACCTTGATTCATTCTGAGACTTTTTAAATAAATGTTATAAATTAATTTTTTTAACAAATTATAAAAATTTAAAAGAACATAATAAACTTGTTATAATAGATGTCCCGCATACCAGGACCATTGTTTGAAAAACTCTTGCCAGGACCATTGTTTGAAAAGCATCGCGAAGCAATGGGATTATGGGTTGTTGACTCGGCCAAGTAGGAGATTGTTAGAGTAGATGCCCTGCAAGTCAACGGTTGGCTAGGGAATTTATGGACTCAAGTGTAATAAACAATCTTTACTTTAATATAATTTATTTTTAATAGTTTCGTTATACTTTATCTGTATACCCATGCAAACAGCATAGGTAAAGTCCTTGATTATGCTTTAATACAAATGAATCGTAATTCGATGTTGAAACTCATTTGTAAACACTGCATATTCTAAATTTGTTCCTAGTCGATTCAGCCGCCTAAAACATGGATAAAGGTCGCTTGAGCTCGAGACTAGCATATGTGATGTTGTATACTGCATTTCTTGGTAAGGGCATAGAGATGTCCAAACATACAGATGGGTAGTCATATGATGATTATACCGAACAACCCTCCCTCGAACTTTCCAAGTGGTTATCATTCATCGACAGGATAAGTCCGTGGTTATGATTGTACACCATTGTCCTTACCATCCGGGACAACACTGAGACTCTATATACTAGGGCTGTGCTCTGACTCGTTTACCGGATCTATGAGAGTCATCAGGTGGCGAGGTTGGGTACGACACTTATAGGAGCCAGTGCATTGTAGTCGGGGATTCACCGCTCACCTACGGGTGTGGATATCCTATGTGATCTGATAAAATAATAGTGCATGGAATCTCTGGCCAGAGTATGAGATGTACGTTAGAGAAGGAGTTTTCTAACAGTACATGCGATGCCACTATTTATAGTTATCACATAGTTATCGAATGAATATGCAACCCTCGATAAACCAATGGTTGCAGATTCGATCGGGATATATGAGATGAAGAGACCGTACTGTACGTTAATCATAATCGACTGGTTCTTGCCGGCATTATCAGTGATACCTAGGGGATCATGGGGCGATGCTACTAGACGCTCTTACCATGATCCGATGGGTGCAATCAGAAATGAGTTCTTAAATTCTTGATCAAGGTGTTGATGAAAAGAATGGGGCTAACTAGGGTAAGCCCGAATAAGAATAAACATTATTCTGAATCACAAAGATTTGTGAACCCATGGCTAACTGTATCCCTGAACCATTGAGGGTCACACAAGCATTGGATCGTTTGTTCCCGTTGAGAAAATAAATTCAAGGAGTTGAATTTATAATATAATAAATTCATGGAGTTGAATTTATGATAATTAAATTTTGAGAAAAATAAATTGAATTTATGATATAGTAAAATAAAGAAGTTGAATTTATGAAATTTGTAGAGAATAAATTCAAGGAGTTGAATTTATAAAATTTGATAATTTAATTTATTAAACTCAAAATTTGGGTTTATTAAATATTAAATTTTAAAGTTGATAAATTTGAAGGAGTTGAATTTATAATTTAAATATTAAATTCAAATATTGAATTTATAATGTATTTAATTTATTAAGCTCGAAGGTTGAGTTTATTAAATACTAAATTAAATATAGTGGGAAGTATGTTTAATGGGCTTGTAGGAGTACAAGTCCAACATATTAAATAATTAAAGTTCTTAATAGAATTTGATTAATTAATTAAACTAGTTGGACTAGTCCAATTGATTAATCAAGCCCATTAATGTTAATTATGTATATTAGGTCATCACTTGATTAAAAGGATAGTAGATGAGCTAAACCCTAACCTCCAAGAGACCACAAGTTTTCGAAAATGTTTAAGTGATTTGGAAAAGAAAAGATTTGGTATGCAATAAAAATATTTCATTGACTTAATTAATTCAATTAATTAAGAAAATGAATTATTAGTATTAAAATAAAGATTTTCTTATCCTTCAGATATTGCATGAGATCATGAGAATGAGATTCTCATTTTTTTAACAAACCTTTTCGGCTCTTCCAAGAACAAGTTTTGAGCTCTCGAAAATTCCTTCTCAAAAAGCAAGAAATTTTTTGTCACTCCTTGTTTGAGGTTGTGCTGATTTTTAGTGTTCTATCTCAACGAAAAATATCTTCTATATTTCTAGTGCAATTTAGAAGAGGAACAAATATTCCAGTCGTGGACCTGATTCGGAGATCGAAGAAAGTTCGTAGGGAATTTATCAAGAGCTATCTCCGCTAACCCCGGAATAGTTAGAGCCTTGTGAAATTTTCACCAAAGGTATAACGATTCTAACGCCCTATAAATGTTTATGTTAAAACCATACGAGCACCCAAAACAAAACATATTTTGATTGTCAAAATAAATAAAAATTTTTAAACTTCCACTGCGTTTGGGCGTGTAGAAAACCGGGATCCAATAGTAGTATCAGAGCCAAGGTTTTTCTAAATTGTATGGTTTTATGTTGAATAATTTGTTTCTAACCACACAAGAAAATTTTTCAGAAAATTATAGCACCATGAAAAATTATTTTTTTCAGAAAAAAAAACAAAAAATTTTAATCTGTCCGGAACTGTTCCGGGCAGTCCGTGTGCGCAGGGACGCGAACGGTAGCGCGCAGCGTCAGGCCTGCCGCCACTGCCCGAAACGTTCGGGCAGCGGGCTGGCAGTGCGGGCGCTGCCTGGGATCCTCTCGGGAAGCGTGCTGAATGGTGGGCTTGAATTGTTTGAGCCTACGGTGCAGTTTTCTGATTTTTCAAATTTTTGGGTAAAATTGATATTTTGGAAAATTAGTTCGATTTTTCTTTTTGAAAATTAAATTTTGGAAAATTAATAACTTTCTTGTGAAATAAATAATTAGAATATGATTTTAAATATTTATGGTAAAAATGAGTTTTTACAAGAAATCAATTATTATTGATTTAATTGGAAATTAAATAAATGAGTTTATTTAATTTATTAAATATTTTAATAATTGTGGTGGTTATTGATTAAATTATTAGATACGTGATTTATCTATTAATTAAATTGTTTAATTAAATTGATGTTAATATTTGATATTAAATGCATGAAGGATGATCGAAAGCCTTGACCAATGTGTTAGGTGTATGTTAGGATATTTTACTGTTTTATTCGTTTTTTAATATTTTATATTATTAAAGTGGGCCTGGTTTATGGTCCGTTCTCACCCCATGAGATGTATCTCTTATGTGCCATGGCTATTTAAATGTAATTATTAGAAATAGTGGGAGATCAAGACTGAAAGATGGTGGGCCCGATGAACGAGATGAAGACATGTAAAATATTGGACGCTATTGTAATAGTTAAATTTGCATCCCTGCATTCACCTAGGTTCTGGACCTGGATCCATGTATGGCTCACATGGATCTAATAGTGTTGGCGATCGATCATCATTATTTATTATTGAATGTCATATTATGATATATGCGATATATAGTAGTATGCATGTATGTATATTATTAGATAATATAGTTGCATGGATCCGACAAACATACAAGCTCGTGGCACGCGATTTTAAAAATTAAAATGATGAGACAATTTTAAAATTAAAATCCCTCATTTTGATTATCATTCAAAATTTATATCAAACCGGAAAAGTAAAAATTAAAAGAGTTTAATTTTTCCTTGCCTTCCATCAACCGTGGTTGCATGTTGATCGCTTACCATCGGAGATTGTCTGGCTCATATTATTGAGGAGGCCTGGACGCTGGAAAGCTGTGACTTCTAATGGACATATGATGTGAATTGAGCGGAACTCCCATGACTTCGGCTCATATTATTGGGGGAACTCATGGCGACCGTCTACTACAATTCAATATTGATGGGTAGGTTTGACACGCGAAATAAACGGCGTCATATTATTTGGTCCTTATTAAACGTGAGGCAAAACACGCGGAGGTTGCATATGGATGCAATTGGATTCTACCTTTTAGAAATTATAATTGGCTGATATTATTCGGGATTATAATTGATTAATTGGACTACGTGCCCACTAAGGAAATACGATTTCTCTTTTTCATTAGAGGGTGGTGGAAATGTCAAAATAGTGGGGGAGGGGGGATTTATAAAATAAAAAAATCCATATTTTATATCTTAAAAGTATTTTAAAATAATCAGCAACCATAATTCTGTTTCCATATCAGTACATTTTCGATTTCGTCACGTAATACATTTCTGTTATCAACAAGCTAACCGAATCTAATTTTCAAGAATGTCTTGGAAAATTGTTCTGAATTCAGAGAAAATTACATACACACTAATGTTAGTCCTGTTGAACTGAAAAAGCGTGCAAGATGGTAAGACCATAGTATGAAAGCTAAAGTGTAACATGTCTATGTCAAATGAACTGTAGGGACAGTTTGAGGAAATGTTGAATGCTGCTGACATTCGAATACACATGCTAGAGTTGCATGGTACATGAAACTCGTACAGTGATGCACACCATTTTAAAAGCTCATGCCTACATGCATGCAAGATGGGGCTCTGGCCCATGAGTGTGGTGTACATATGATTGGGCTTATTGAGAATGTGGTGGGCCTAAAATATGTGATTCCTAACGAGTTACTAGATAAGATCAATTTGTTGTTTTTCTCTTTCTCATTTGACGGGGTTATGGTGAAATTCAATTCAAATAAGATAGATGATAGCCTTGAAGAGTTACTCAATATGCTTAAGAATTATGAGATCACCATAAAACAGGGAATTGTTGTTTTTCTAATGGGTCTCTCGTCAGAAGAAAATGACCCACAAGGTAAGGGAAAGAAATGTTCGGCCCCTCACAAGAAAAACAAACCTAATAAGAGGCAAACTTTGAAGGACACTTAAAAGGCCTACAAAGCCCGATAAGTCAAAACATATTTCACTGAAAGAAGTCCGGATATAAGAAATTATATGCGCCAGAAATGCTCTGGAAATGATAAGTGAATGTCCAAGTAAACAGGATTTTAACAACAAACAAAAGAAAGTTAGATGATCTAAATCTCGCACAAATATGGCACGCTAGACTAGGTCACATTTCTCAAAGAAGGATGCATAAGCTAGTGGGAGAATGCATGTTTGACTTGTCAGACATAAATTCTCTACTTACCCGTGAGTCCTTTCTGAAGGAAAAATTACCAAGACTCCATTCAATGGAAACGTGGAACGTGTGCATGGCCTACTGGATTTGATCCACACAGGCATTTGTGGCCCGCTAAGTGTTAGCACAAAATATGGAAATCCTACTTCATTACCTTTACTGATGATCATTCGAGGTATTGGTAATTTTATTTAATGAAACACAAATCTGAAGCATTTGAAATGTTCAAATAATTCAGATCTGAAGTAGAAAAACAACTAGAAAGAAGTATTAAGACACTTCGATCTGATCGAAGTGGAGAATACTTGAGTGCTGAAATTTTGGATTATCTGAAAGAGAATGAAATTCTCTCACAGTGTACTCCACCAGCAACACCACAATTAAATGATGTTTCTGAACATCGTGAACGAACCTTGTTGGACATGGTTCGATCTATGATGAGATTCACTAAATTTCTTACATCGTTTTGGGGATTTGCGCTTGCAACTGCGGCAATGTTGTTGAATAATGTCTATACTAACACAGTGGATAAAACAAAAAATGAGATATGGATGGGAAAAACTCTCAAATATTCTTACATGAGAATTTGGATATGTCATGCTTACGTGAAGTAGACAGTGGCAGACAAATTGGATAGTAGATCCACTTTATGCTACTTTGTAGGATATCCAAAGAATTCTGTTGGATATCATTTCTATCATCCAATGAAGCAAAAATGTTTGTTTCAAGAAATGCCATCTTTTTTGGAAAGATAATTTCTATTAGATAGAAAAGGCAAAATGATAGAGCTTGAAGAGATTCAAGATACTCCCTCGACTATAGTAGTTGCACCTGATTTCCAACAACCAGTAGTTGAAGTACAAGCTCCTAGAAGGTCTGATAGGGTTATTAGACCACCTACAAGATATACGCTTCGTGATGAACAAAGCCATGATGAGCATTGTGTTGGATGTGATCCAATGAAATTCAAAGAAGCAATATCTGATATTGATTCAACCAAATGGCTTGAAGTCATGCAGTAGGAAATTGACTCAATGTTTTCAAACCAAGTCTACACATTGGTGGATCCACCTGAGGGAATCGTTCCCATAGGATGCAAATGATCTACAAAAGAAAGCTTGGGGCGGATGGAAAGATATTGACTTTCAAATCAAGATTGGTTGCAAAATGTTATACTCAAAGACAAGGAGTTGACTATGAGGAAACTTTTCACCAGTTGCTATGTTTAAGTCCATTAGAATACTACTATTCATAGCAGCATGATACGACTATGAGATATGTCAAATGGATGTAAAGACTGCATTCCTCAATGGAGACATCAAAGAAGAAATTTATATGTCTCAATCTGAGGGATACACATCAGTAGGAAGTGAGCATACTGTATGCAAACTTCAGAGATCAATACATGGTCTCAAGTGGGGGTCAAAGAGTTGGAACTTCAGATTTGATAGCACTATCAAAGAGTTTGTTTTTGCTAAGAATCCTGAGAAACCATGCGTGTACAAGAAGGTTATTGGGAGTATAGTGACATTCCTAGTACTTTATGTTGATGAAATCCTGCTCATTGAGAATGATGTAGGATTACTGCAATCAACTAAAGTATGGTTAGCAAGTAAATTCTTCATGAAAGACATGGATGAAGCATCCTATGTATTGAGAATATAAATCTATAGAGATAGATCAAAATAATGCTGGGGCTCACCCAAGAGATTTATATCGATACCATTCTAAATAGATTCTCTATGGAAGAGTCCAAGAGAGGATATTTGTGGCGTCCGGTTTTGGAATTCATAATTATTCCTTACTAAGTGCCACAGTTTTTTCTTTCAATCTTTCTTTATTGAACTTCTATTTTTATTTTTATCATTATTATTATTAGAAAGATATTGTAGATAAAATTTAAATATTTTCTACTATAATTTAAAGATTATCTACAAATATTTACATTCTTATTTCAAATATGTACAATTATTTTACAGCGGAAGTTTAACATTCATATGTACAATTATATTACAGCGGAAGTTTAACATTCATTTATAAACAGATCATCCCAACTTTCAAATGCTCTTATTTCAGCTTCAGTTATTTTCCTCTTGTTCCAATTCGGGGGTTTCTGTGTCTGGAAATTACAATAGACGAAAAGAAACAGAGGGTTAAATCTTTGAGGACTTAGTGAGTTTAAATTAGTATATGGTTTTTAAATAACACCCCATCATAATTATGCATGAAATAATAGGCATAACAATTTAGATATTATGAATTAACCATATACTTGGCACTTTTGACCCGTTGTTCATTGGGCTCATTTTCCGGGCCGAAGCCATGTTGTCCAGTGGACTCAATTTCCGGACCGAAATCCGTTGTCCATGACTCCATTCATTAATGATATATCAATCCATTCATAAATATGCAAGAAAATATATCAGTAATTGAAAAGAACTCTGGATGATATTTAAACATTAAATAAATACTATTGAAATTTACAGGCCAAATGCCAAAGACTTTAATAGAAGAATGAATAGTAATTTCCTCACCTGTTAACTTACAGTTTAGGCTTGATTAATAATCCGAGTTGCTGGAGCAAGTCCTAAAAATATATTATGAATGATATTTATATGTTAGAGTTTTTAAGTAACTAGTTGATCATTTCCAGATTATTTTTTGTTCAAAATTTAATCCGGTTGATTTTAATTAAGTTTCAAAAATTCATATCAATTAGAAGGTATATCCAAACATTACGAAAGTTGGTCAAAAAGTCGGAAAATACTCAAGAATGTTCGGCCGCGGAAAATCGGCGATACGATGGTGCGTGCAGTACACGCGCCGACTGTTTAGGCGCGTGCGTGGCCTTCCTGCGGCCACGCACGACCGGTTTTTTTCCAGGATATGTATCTTTTTAAGATCTTTAATTCTTCAGTTGAAAGTTTTGTAAAATTCCTAACCGATCAATACCAGATTTGAAAATCGTCCTATGGTGAACTAGGGTACTCCGGCATTCTAAAAATGTTAGTTCCGACAATATTTTGGGTTGACGGACGGTATGTATCTTATCTATGCAACAAGAGGTACAACTTTGTTATTCAAGACGACCTCTAGTTTGGTGTGTAGCTATAGGAAAAATAAACGAAAAGTACCTAACTTGAATACGAGATACCGTGGCCGATTTGCGGAATATCTTTGTTGGATTTTCTTGTTTTCGGTCGATCCTCTTACGTCACCTCCAGCGCTATATTGTTTTATGATATGAGGTGAATAGTTGGTGATTTATCGGGATTTTTCAGAAAGGGTATAGCTTTACTTCTATTTTCTTCTCTTCCCTTTTCTTCCTTCTATCGTTCCTTCTCTCTCGGGTGTTTTCTTTTGGTTAGTTGCGAAATGAAAAAAAGAAGTGCAGTATATATAGCCGTGGGTTTTAAGCTTATCGTTATTAATTTTATTATTTTATTTATTTATTTATTAAATAGAAAAAATCTCATGTTTATCCAAATTTAATATTATTATATTCGTGTATCTAATTATTGAACCTAATTATCTTATATTGAACTTAATAATTATTGTAATTAATTACTTACATATATGTTGAGTTTAATTATAATAGTTTATTATAATTTATTATATTTTGGGTATTTGATTTTGAAATGAGAATGATTTGGTCACGTCGTAGACGTGATAAGGAAGGGTTCTAACCATGGCTATAGTCTCTAGGACAGCCAAGATTCGAACACCCCTCAAACAACTCAAGGACAGAAAATTGTGAACCAACTCTGTAGCTTGTGTGAAACATTTGCTGTCATGCTTTTGTTTCAAAGATTTGGACTCAAACCAATGAATCAATAACTCCCTAACACACTCTAAAACATTCCTAGAAGCAACCATGAATGCCTGGGACCGAGCAACTCCTTGTAAACAACACAAACATACAAAACCGTGAAGCACAAAGCACAAGAGCCGAGAATGACCTGTGCAGAATTTCTTGCAAAGTTGCTGTCAAAATTTCGTTTTGTTGCATGAATCATGAATATATAATGGCTTAAAATATCTATAGGACTTGATTGAAGAGCAAAGAAACAATATATACATGCCTGGAATTTGTTTTGACAAAAACAAATCAAAACGACGAATACGAGCGGCAAAATCGGAGTTGAGTTTTTCCTTCTTGTTTCTGTTGTTGTTCTCTCGAATTCAGTAGCCTATTTTCTGATGAATTTCAAAAATGAAGGTGTGGGTTTGCTAGACAATGAAGAGGAGTGTTATAGGAGGTGTTAAAGGTGCCATAATATACATTAAGTTGGGAGGTTACAAGTCAAGAAGTTGAATGGATTTGAATGGCTTCTCATTCCTTGCTACCGTTGTCTTATTCCTCATTCCTTACCACATCTACACGTTGATTTGTTTGCATAACAGGTTGAGGAGCTTTGAAGAGAATTATGGTGCATGTATTACCCATAATTAGGGAGTTTAAAAGTGGGAAATGAATACACTATGACAACCATTTAGAGGTGGCTTGAATGGGGAGTTACTAACCATTTGAATTTGTTTAAGGATTGACCGAAAGTTGATGCTATTGCATGGTATAATATTGTTTAATTCTTGTATTTTAAATGTTTAAGGTTTTTAAATACCATTATATTTATTTTAGTGAATTAACCCATTAATTTAAGATAACTCTTGCATGACATACTAGGGGTGTTCATCGGTCGGTTCGGTTTTAATTTATCTAATTTCGGTTCGGTTTTCCGGTTTTTGGTTTTTGAATTATGTAATCCGAAACCGATCAATTATAATTCGGTTCGGTTTCGGTTTGGTAATATAATGGACCGATTTATACGGTTCGGTTTGTTTGGTTTAATTAATAATATATCATAAAGTGAAAAAAACATAAATTTTTTCAAACATTTAATTTAGATGCTTATAATAAAGTTCGAGCAATGGTTTTTCTCTCTTTTCGACTCTCTTCCTTGCAGCTTCCCTAGCCTTCATGGCAGCTGCTTCCTCTTCAGATACAGCTTGAGGCTTTTCAGCTGCCTTTTTTCTCTTAATAATAGCTTGATGAACTCTCGTACTCCCAATCTGTTATTCACACATAATTAAAAAAAAGTTAGTAGAGAGACATTGTTTGTTTAAGTAAAATGGCAATACAACCAAGGGAAAATATACACAAACTCAGTTATGAACTAACACCGACATATATTCAAAATTCAAATCATAGCAATAAAGTAAAAAAATATGAAGGAAAAAAGCTACTGAAGATAATGCTTGATGATGGTGTCGCAATTTTGAAGGAAGAAAGGGAGGCGATCCAAGTAGTTGATGCCAGATTGCCTGCTGAATATTAAATCAATGCAACATCTTAAAAAAAAAACGCCCAAATGTTAATCATCCCACTAATTATTAAATCAAAAATCAAATATGAAAGTTTATAAGTCATAAATTCCTAATCTTAATATAAAATTTTAATATAAATTAATTTATCATACCTGATTATTAGATGCAATTATATGTCAGTCATACAAGGAACACATCTTCCCAAGTTGGCCAAATCTGGAAAAAAAATTATTTTTATCATCTAAAAAATACAATAGTTGTCACATTAAAATTAAAAAATTCTGTGAGGGAGAAAGCGCTCCTTTTCTGCTAGGGCCGGCTAGGTTTTTTAAATGTTAGATATGGAAATAAATTATATTATAAATAATAAAAGTTTTGGAATAAAATCTATAAAAGCTGGAAACACTAGGGACTAAATAATAATATAACATAAAATGCGGCCGGTTCGGTTATTTCGATTTTCAATACATAAAAACCGAAACCGAACCGGAAAACCGAATATTTCAAAAAATAAATCCAAAACCGAACCGAAAAATCGAAAAACCGATCCAAAAAAACCGAATTACAAAATTCGGTCGGGTTTTTCGGTTATATCCGAATAATGAACACCCCTATGACATACTTAACCTAAGATTTAATTATTAAAATGCTAGGTTTTTAAATTCTTGGACCTAGATTAATTTATCCCCACTTGCTTACATATTTTAAATTAAACTTTAATTAATATTGAATCTAAGAGAACTTATTTAATTACTTAGCTCCAATTAACTTATTAAATCCCGAAGACATTCTTTTTCTTTAAATTAAATTATTCTTTGACTTAATTTAAATGTAAGAATATTTTTCTTATTATTAATCTTATCTCTAATCCCCAAACTCCGGTCCGGCATCGCGTTGTTATCCTGAAAAGATAAAACTAAACATTTACCTTTAAAATAAATAATCATGACTTAAAATTATTAAAATAAATCAAACATTTCATATATATATATAAAATATTCATTTTTAATTTAAATAGTAGCAATTATGCATGGCTTATACGTAATCTGATATTCGGGTTCTACAATTCTACCCCCCTTAAAGAAATATCGTCCCCGAAATTAAAACTTACCGAATAACTCGGGATATCGGCTCTTCATCTCTGGCTTAGATTCCCACATAGCTTCCTCCTCTGAATGATTGAGCCATTTGCACTAGCTTGACCAGTTTGTTCCGAAGCTTTTTCTCCTATATGTCTAAAATTTGCACTGGTCATTCCTCATAAGACAAGTTCGGAGTGAGTTGCAACGGTTCAAAGTTCAAGATATGTGATGGATTCGCCATATACTTCCTCAACATCAAGACGTGAAACACGTTGTGTACTCTGGCCAGATTCGGCGGAAGAGCAACACGATAAGCTAATGTTCCAACTCTGTCGAGGATCTCAAATGGTCCAATGAATCTTGGACTGAGCTTTCCTTTCTTCCTGAACCGCATGACACCTTTCATAGGTGCTATCTTCACGAAAACATGGTCACCAACAACAAACTCTAGATCTCTTCTTCTCTGATCCACATAACTCTTTTGTCTACTCTGAGCAGTCCTCATCCTGTCACGGATCTTGACTACTAAATCAGCAGCCTGCTGCACAATCTCCAGATCCAATTCTGATCTCTCCCCTACTTCATCCAATTGAATAGGAGATCTACACTTACGACCATACAGTGCTTCGTATGGAGCCATCCCTATAGACGACTGAAAACTGTTGTTATAGGTAAACTCCACCAATGGCAACTTTGATTCCCAACTCCCGGAGAAATCGAGAACACATGCACGGAGAAGATCCTCCAAAATCTGGATAACTCTCTCGGACTGACCATCTGTCTGTGGGTGAAAAGCCGTGCTAAACAACAATTTCGTACCCATAGCTGAATGTAGACTCTTGCAAAATGATGAAGTGAATCTAGGATCTCGGTCAGGAACTATAGAAACGGGAATACCATGAAGTCTGACGATCTCCCGGATATATAACTCTGCATACTGGATCATGGAGAAAGTCGTCTTAATATGCAAGAAATGGGCTGATTTCGTAAGACGATCAACAATCACCCAAATAGCATTCGACCCTCTGACTGACTTCGGCAATCCGACAACGAAGTCCATGGTAACATTTTCCCACTTCCACTCTGGAATAGGAAGAGGCTTGAGCATGCCTGCTGGTCTCTGATGCTCCGCTTTCACTAGTTGACATGTCAGACACTCGGACACAAAACTTCTGATATCCCTCTTCATTACGGGCCACCAATATAATAACTGCAGATCTTTGTACATCTTCGTACTCCCCGGATGAATAGAGTACGACGACATATGGGCCTCAGATAAGATATCCTCTCGAATAGAATCGCTACTCGGAACCCACATTCTGTCTCGATATCTGACAATACCGTCTCTAACTGTGTACAAGATACTGCCCTTGGCTTCATCTATCTGTCTCCACTTAGCCCACTGTTCGTCTGCTAACTGTCCACTGCGAATACGGTCTAGAAGAGAAGACTGTATCGTCAAAGTAGATAGATGAGGAACTCTACCTCGAGGATATTTCTCTAGATCAAACCTCTGCATCTCAAACTGAAAAGGTCTCGATACCACCAAATGAGCCATCCCTGCGACTTTCCTGCTCAATGCATCCGCAACTACATTAGCTTTGCCCGGATGATAGCTAATGTCACAATCATAGTCCTTCACTAGCTCCAACCAACGTCTCTGCCGCATATTCAACTCTTTCTGTGTAAAGAAGTATTTGAGACTTTTGTGGCCGGTGAAGATCTGACACTTCTCTCCGTACAAGTAATGGATCCAAATCTTCAATGCAAATACTACAGCTGCCAACTATAGATCATGGGTAGGATAATTTTTCTCATTAATCTTCAACTGACGAGAAGCATATGCTATCACCTTCCCATGCTGCATCAATACTGCGCCTAAACCGAGTTTCGAAGCATCGGGGTACAGAACAAAATCTCCGGGTCCTGACGGCATGGCCAATACTGGCGCTGAAATAAGAGCTTGCTTCAAAGAATCGAAGTTCTTCTGACACTCCTCGCTCCACACATACTTAGCATTCTTCTTTGTCAACGACGTGAGTGGAACTGCAATGGAGCGGAATCCTCGAATAAACTTTCGGTAGTATCCTGCTAGCCCAAGGAAACTATGGATCTCTGATGCATTTTGCGGCACAACCCAATCTCTTTCTGCTGCAACTTTTGCCGGGTCTACCTCAATACCGCTGCTTGAAATGACGTGGCGTAAGAACGCCACCTTCTCTAACCAGAACTCGCACTTACTGAACTTCGCGAATAACTTGTGCTTTTGCAAGGTCTGCAGTACTGTGGTTAGATGTCTGCTGTGATCCTCTTGATTCTTTGAGTAGATGAGAATATCGTCTATGAATACTATCACGAACTGATCAAGATACGGCTGGAATACACGATTCATGAGATCCATGAAGATTGCTGGCGCATTCGTCAAACCGAACGGCATCACAAGAAACTCGGAGTGGCCATAACGCGTCCTAAAAGCAGTCTTAAGAACATCGGCGTCTTTCACTCTCAGCTGATGATAACCAGAACGCTGATCAATTTTGGAGAATACTGAAGCTCCCTGCAACTGATCAAATAAATCTTCAATCCTCGGGAGTGGGTATTTGTTCTTCACTGTAACTCTGTTCAACTCCCGGTAATCAATGCAGAGCCTTATCGAACCATCCTTTTTCTTCACAAACAAGACCGGTGCGCTCCATGGTGAAAAGCTCGGGCGAATGAACTCCTTGTCAAGAAGTTCCTGAATCTGTTTCTTGAGTTCTGCCATTTCTGTCGGTGCTAATCGGTATGGTGCTTTTGATATTGGTGTGGTACCTGGCATAAGCTCAATAGAAAATTCCACCTCTCGCACAGGTGGTAAACCAGAGACGTCATCAGGAAACACGTCTAGAAAGTCCCGGACAATAGGAACATCGGATGCTGACTGTTTGGGCGTCTCGGGAACAGATACAAGAGTAGCTAAAAATGCTTGGCACCCTCGATGCATGAGTTTCCTAGCCTGGACATAAGGTATTATACACGGTAAATTAAAATACCTGTCTGGCTCGAATAATAATTGCTCCATCCTAGGCGGTCGGACTAGAACAGAGCTCCGCTGGAAGTCAATCAAAACTCGGTTCCTCAATAGCCAGTCCATCCCCAGAATGATATCAAATTTTGGCATCTGCAGAACGATAAGATCCGCATACACAAGTTTACCATGAAGTTCGAGATCTATATCCCGGATCACATTAGTAGCTGTCATCTCCTCTCCAGAAAGCAATGCTACTGAATACGCTATGTCTAGCCCAATTGTCTTGACCTTGAAAGAATTTTGCAAAGGTTTCTGAAATGAATGAATGAGTAGCCCTTGAATCTATCAAGGCTTTCGTAGCTGAACCAGCTTTAAAGATTCTCCCTGAAAGATCGGAATATCATACTAAACCCAATAGTTTTACAAGAACTATGCTTATAGACATGCAAAGGTCAAAATTCTTTTAACCCTAATTCCCGTAAATAACACTGATTAGAGCATGCAATCCTTCATAAATTCAAAGTTCAAAATCTTAACCCAAAACATTAAACTTCAAATACAACTTAAGATTCAGGATACCTGTCATAAGCATCGTCTCCGGGTTAGTCTCCGTAGCATGGAGAGAAAAAACTCTGCCTTGGGTAGGCAGATTCTTCCGAGGGCAGTTCTTCAATACGTGGTCAGTACTACCACATTTGTAACACTTTCCCGAACCATACATACAAGTCCCAGCATGACGTCGTGAGCACTTGGCACAGACTGGATACTCCACTGTCCTCGGGACTTCTCGTCCCTGCTGTTGCCCTCTGATCCTGGGTGGACCGTGGAAGGTTTCTTATTCTGATGCTGCTGCTGAGGAGGGCGGTGTGGTGACTGAAATGGTCGTTTACCCTGGCGATCACGCTCAATATCATGCTGGTCTTGCTCAGCCGCTAGAGCTCTGGAAACAACAACATCATAGGTAGTAGGGCCAGCCATCCTAACATCACGGCGTAAAATCGGCCGCAGACCATTCAGAAAATGCCTCAATTTGGCTCCAGCATCATTAGCAATTAGGGGTACAAAATGACATCCCCTCTCGAACTTACGGATGAACTCCGTAACAGTCAAGTCTCCCTGCCTCAGGGTCATGAACTCCGTGGGCAACCTGGAACGCACCTCTTCAGTAAAATATTTAGAGTAGAATACCTCTGTGAAACGCGTCCAGCTCAAAGTAGCCAAATCCAAAGCTACAGATGCTCCTTCCCACCACAGGCGAGCGCCTCCTCCAAAAAGATAAGTCGCACAACGAACCCTATCTCCATCTTCGAGCCCCCTGAACTCGAAAATAACCTCAAGGGACTTAATCCTGCCCTCGGCAGCCATAGGATCTGACGTCCCTAAGAACTTCTTCGGTCGCATCTTCATGAACCGCTCATAGATAGCCTCCGGCCCCGTCTGTCTGGCTCCCACTGCATTGTTCTCCGCAAACTGTGTGAAGAACTGAGTCATCCCAGCTAACATCTGGGCATTCATGTCTGGTGAAGGGGGTGGTGGTAAATCTCTCTCCTCTTTCTCATGACGATGCTCATCACCTCCCGTACGATCAATAATGCGTCTAGGAGGCATGCTATTCCATAATTATAACCCATACGTAACCAATATGCATAATTCCACTATTTTTTTTAAATTTAAATAAATACTGCATAATCGTAATCTTGACATAAAATATTTCATGCAATCATGATGTAAAAATATTTCTTGCTTTAAACGAAATGCGTAATCGTAAAACTTACAGACCGAAGACGTGACTTCATGAGCTTCTCGAGAGCAGTAGTAGTACAACCCTTTACAAGATCATAGGCTCTGATACCAACTGTAAAGGCCCGTATTTCGTATCCATAATTTTGTGGAATTATTAAAATTTTTCTAAATAAATAAATAACTTGCCCAATTTATAAAATAAACATGTAAATAATTTTAACCTTAAAATAACAGCGGAAGTCAACATTGTATTTCAAACAACAATTTAAAAATAATCCAACATGTTAAAATCGAGTTTGAATGATAAAAGGTGCATAAACTAAATCATGAGGTCCTTGGGTTTACTACTTCTCTCCCAAGATCGCTCACTGGTCTCCGCCCGCGGTCTCGACCTCTTCAATACCTACAACAATCAAGTCTAGTGAATCTAAAGACTCAATATGTATATATCGTGAATAAAAAGTAAATAGATCATAAAATCGCATGCAACGTAAAAATAAAGTATCGTAAAGCGTACGGTGAAAATCGTATCATGAATAATTATAACTACGTGCATATCTGAAAATCATACGTAAAAGCTTTGCTCAATAGAGCTCTGTCATAACATATCATAATTTTCTGGTAGAGATAATGTTTCTAAGTTAGTGGCCCATAACATAACGTGAGCGCCTGATCAGACTAAACCACAGTATACTGGGCGGTAGAGATCAATCACAACCCTTGGACTGGATGTTCGTACCCATTCATAATCATAAACCGGTCGTAAGTCATCGGGTGGAGAGGTCCTCGGTTGCGCCTACCGACTTCCAAACCCATAAACATAAGGTGGCCACAAGACATATAGCATATATCTCAAAAATAAACATTTTATATTTTTATGTACGTAATATAATTATAACCTTATTTTTACCGGATGAGTTGAATCGCTCCCAGGCTTGCTGCGACTTAACTCTAATATGTGACACATGCAAATAATATTATCTTGACTTAAACTTGACAATAGAACCAAAACTCAACAATAGAACCAAAAATGAGACTATTAGGACCAACCACTTGATTTTTAATCATGGTATCGTACCAACCCGAACCGATGTTTAACCATGATTAAAAATACCCCAAACATACTGAAAAATATGCACAAGGACTGTAAAACACGAAAATAGGTGACTGGAACACAAAAACATAAAACACTCTTTCGAGAGTCATTTTGGTACCTTTCACCGTAAATTCTCGTACGACCTCTAAACTCGACCAAATCACAAACGGCCAAAAAAACAACTTTCCTAACTCATTAGGGTAGTGCCCAGTCCAAGTCCATAGGCTAAAAGCCAACCAAGAACTCACACAAGTCTTCTGAACCGGACTCACATTTGTTGTCAAAGAATGAAATTGGAGCAGCAGCTATGTTGCTATTTCGGGGTGAAACTCTGAAACAAATGGACGTGGGCTTGAACCACCAACCAGAGACTCTTAAAAACATCCTAATGCATGGCTTGGACCATGGCTAAGGGCTAAAAGCCAACCAAAAACAGAGCCAACACCTAGGACAATGCAACGTGCTAGCCGAGAATGCAACCAGCTGTGTCGTGTGATGTATGGACTTGTTTTACTGTATTAGGTCGTTCCAATGGCCATTTGATCAACCATGGCTCGATCTAGACATGATGGAGTGTTGTATAAACCATGGCTACGGGCTAGGAGCCAACCACAATTCATCCAACATCTCAAAACCGAAAGTTACTCACACCAAAATCAGATTTTTAAAACCGAAGAGCACTTGTCAAGTGTCTGTAAAAATCTGAGGGATCCATGAAACAAGCTTTGAAAAGATGATTTGGTCACGTCCTAGACATGATAAGTAAGGGTTCTAACCATGGCTATAGTCCCTAGGACAGCCAAGATTCGAACACCCCTCAAACAACTCAAGGACAGAAAATTGTGAACCAACTCTGTAGCTTGTGTGAAACATTTGCTGTCATGCTTTTGTTTCAAAGATTTGGACTCAAACCAATGAATCAATAACTCCCTAACACACTCTAAAACATTCCTAGAAGCAGCCATGAATGCCTGGAACCGAGCAACTCCCTGTAAACAACACAAACATACAAAACCGTGAAGCACAAAGCACAAGAGCCGAGAATGACCTGTGCAGAATTTCTTGCAAAGTTGCTGTCAAAATTTCGTTTTGTTGCATGAATCATGAATATATAATGGCTTAAAAATATCTATAGGACTTGATTGAAGAGCAAAGAAACAATATATACATGCCTGGAATTTGTTTTGACAAAAACAAATCAAAACGACGAATACGAACGGTGGAATCGGAGTTGAGTTTTTCCTTTTTGTTTATGTTGTTGTTCTCTCGAATTCAGTAGCCTATTTTCTGATGTATTTTGAAAATGAAGGTGTGGGTTTGCTAGACAATGAAGAGGAGTGTTATAGGAGGTGTTAAAGGTGCCATAATATACATTAAGTTGGGAGGTTACAAGTCAAGAAGTTGAATGGATTTGAATGGCTTCTCATTCCTTGCTACCGTTGTCTTATTCCTCATTCCTTACCACATCTACACGTTGATTTGTTTGCATAACAGGTTGAGGAGCTTTGAAGAGAATTATGGTGCATGTATTACCCATAATTAGGGAGTTTAAAAGTGGGAAATGAATACACTATGACAACCATTTAGAGGTGGCTTGAATGGGGAGTTACTAACCATTTGAATTTGTTTAAGGATTGACCGAAATTTGATGCTATTGCATGGTATAATATTGTTTAATTCTTGTATTTTAAATGTTTAAGGTTTTTAAATACCATTATATTTATTTTAGTGAATTAACCCATTAATTTTAGATAACTCTTGCATGACATACTTAACCTAAGATTTAAGTATTAAAATGCTAGGTTTTAAATTCTTGGACCTAGATTAATTTATCCCCACTTGCTTACATATTTTAATTTAAACTTTAATTAATATTGAATCTAAGAGAACTTATTTAATTACTTAGCTCCAATTAACTTATTAAATCCCGAAGACATTCTTTTTCTTTAAATTAAATTATTCTTTGAGTTAATTTAAATTTAAGAATATTTTTCTTATTATTAATCTTATCTCTAATCCCCAAACTCCGGACCTGCCTCCCGTAGTTATCCTGAAAAGATAAAACTGAACATCTACCTTTAAAATAAATAATCATGACTTAAAATTATTAAAATAAATCAAACACTTCATATATATAAAATATTCATTTTTAATTTAAATAGTAGAAATTATGCATGGCTTATACTGTGGGGACCCGGACGCTAATCATCTTCTTAATCATATTTGGGGTTTAATTATTAGTTAAGATAAACAGGGTCTAATTTTTTTTTTTAAAATGCGGAAGGTAATAGAATCAATCTATTATACAAACTAGTATAATAATACAAATCTTGTATAACATGCATCTAATTTAAAACTAGGTTCAACTACTACAATCAAGTAATGAAACCTATCTATATCCAAGTCCGAAATCACCACTCTAATCTTGATCTCTCATCTTCTTCTGGACCCCGATCCTGCCCCTACCTGTTGTCATGCACACATACAAAACAAGACAACAGCCGGATAACTCCGGTGAGATATAAATATCCCAGTATAAACAATGTATGCATGCAGTTAACTGAATTAACATAAAAGCATGAATTATATCTTATCACGTGTAGCATAATCAAACAACATGTATCAATACCAGTCTGTAAATAAACATGAATCGTAATCTACGAAACATAAATTAATACGGATCTGTAAATCAAACTCTAGTCTCAATATCTAAGACTCGACTCATCTCTCATTCTAATCTAGGGATCCCAATCTAAGTTAGACTTTTGGTATGCTGTATCGAGTGTCTACAATAGAGGTCGATCTACATCTAAGCTCATCGATACACCGTAAGTCTAGGGTCTGAGCAGTTCTGACAAAGACTTAGACTTGGGCATGCTATGTCGAATGTCTACAATAGAAGTCGATCTACATCTAAGCTCATCGATATACCACAAGTCTAGGGTCTTAGCAGTTCTGTCCAAGACTTGGCGTTTCTGCACTAGCTAGGCTGATCTGCCCTAGACTCCAACTCTGGCTCTGCTATCATTCAATAGACTAAACATATCAATCTGATAATCTGCAAATATCAATGCAATAACATAAAGTATGTGATTTTGGGAAACTCAAGTCAAACCTAACTCGAGTTGTGCAATCCCGAATCAACATTTATTTATACTTTTGTCTTCCCGGTCTGACGAAGACGAAGTCTTGGATTCTGATCTGTCCATACCCAATCTGGCAATGACAATCGTATAATTATAATATCAGTATATAACTCAGTTCAGAATCTGTTCTGATTAATACTTAACTCAATACATAATCTGATCAATATCAATGACATAACAATGCAATCTCAATTAATATCAAATCTGATCAGATGTCAATCTGCTGATGTTTCGACGGCATAACAATACGGTCTGAATAACCCCGTCAATCTCAACATCACAGATATAATACTAGAACTCATAATCAATACTGGTATAACTCATAATCACAACGATAACATAAATCTGATATCGAATCTCAGTAAAATCAACACCAAAATCATAACAATTACAGAAATAATCTGTTCTTTAATCTGACTTCAATTATGCAATGTCTACTGTAGCAGAAACATCATATCTGATTCGTATTCAATTCTGACAATATCATAAATTCAAATCTTGTCTCAACGTAACAAAACTTACGTCCAGTTGTAGCTGTCGTTGATAGAAACTCAGTACTGAAGTCGGATTCAGAATCAAACGGACGGATTCTTCGCAAATTAATTTCGAACCTCAGAACTTCAAAGCGTTTCCCTCGATTCTTTTTCCTTAATTCTGAAGCAGGGCTCGATTATATACATATATATATATATATATATTGCATGTAAAATCATACGTGGCTTCTCCAAAATTTGCCACAAAACCACCGCGCATATGCGCGCTTCATCTCGCGCATATGCGCCAAAGATTCTGGGCCTTTTCTCGCGCATATGCACGAGGGCTTCTGGACCCCTCGCGCATATGCGCGTGTTTCTTCGTGCATGTGTGCCGGTCGTTTCTTTTGAGATGTTCGGCCGAACATCTCGAGATGTTCGGTTGAACATCTTGGCTTATAATGTAACGATTTCCGACTTCTTCATTCAAGTTCGTATAACCTCAATCATGTCAATTAATCAACGTATGATTACAGTAATTAAGTCTCGGGCATTACATATACGTAATCTGATCTTCGGGTTCTACACCAACATTTTATTATGTTAATTTTTATGGTTTCATATTGTTATGACCATGTTTTATGCTTTATTGGTTGAGATTATGTTGAATGGTTACTGGTTATGGATATGTTTATTGGAATGGTTATTATATGGTTATTGTTTTTTTGTATTATGTTAATAGTTGGTGATGATTATTAAAATGAATGGGTAGAATAGAAAGTTGATCTTGAGCCAAATAAGAAATGAAAGTGCAGAAACGGTATGACAAATGTGGCAGTAGTTGTGATTTTTAGTATAATGTTTTGTATATTGATCCAATTGATGTGAGGCCACTTTCAATAGAAAGATAAGATATAAGGCTATAACTTTCATGTTTTGAGTTTTGTTCAAATCATTAGGAAAGACGAGCCAAAAGTGGCTCGAAGTGTATCGTGTGTTTCGTTGTTCCTGCACTGAAACATGTTGAGAGAATGAGCATAACTTTTTACTCAGACCTTCAAATGATATGAGACCTGTAATAGCCAAGCCTGGTGAACGCTACGGTTTAAGATTTCGTATGTTTATTGACTCCTTGGTTAAGATTAAGTATAGTTTAATGTTAAAAGTTGGGATTTATGGTTTATAGTATTGTTGGTTATACTTGTTATGTGGTTTTATTATAGCATTGTTGCGATTTTATTAATGGTTTATTGTTATAGGAATTCAACCAAGAGATTAGATTCAAGGTTTCCATTGGTTGTAAGTGGAATTCATTTCCTTGTGCTCACATGATAATATATGTATGATGTTTCAATGGTTTTAACATGTTATTCCCTTCCATGTGATTCATATTATGTATAAATACACTTTGTTGTATATTAGAGGCTTTTATATGTCTCAATTGTGTAAAAGGGAATACAAAAGAATAGAGTATTCAAAGTGTTTGATTTAATGCTCAAAAGAGAGTTCAAATGATTTATTGGATTGATAGATACATAGTCAGAGATTGCATGCAATTAGTTGATCAACGACCATAGGATTATATCCCAACAGAGTATCGATTTATATCGATGGGATATAGGTACATAGACAGAGATACTATTTAGATATCAATCTAACAGAGAAAAGAGAAATACCATCGTTATGTTCATGTTCTACTATATTATTCAACTTTCAAGAGTTGGATGGTATTTAATGATTTCAAAGCCATGTTTTTCAGAGTATGATATGTATCCATTGTTATGTAAGAGTTCCACTTGCTGACTTTTATACTCATTTCAGTTATTTCATGTGATGCAGATAACAGTGACGAGCCGGGACGTTGATTGGAGCCGGGTCATATGCATACCAAGATGGAAGGAGGAAAGATATTTTGCTAGCATTTTGACATGATCAAAAATGATATTTTGTATTTTGTTGCCACATTTGATTGATCATGTATATAATTTTGATTATAAGTGTTTTATGTCAAGAAATTTTTAATCCTTCCTCCCTCTAAGTAAAATTTTTAATTTCCGCTGTATTATTTTATAAAATCGGTCAGAGGTGTTACATTTAGTGGTATCAGAGCACCGTTCTTCGGACCAATGCATATGACTTTGTCTACTTTCAACAGTCCGGGTATGTCTTCTTCTACATCTATTCATTGTTATTGGTTGATATGTATTATGTGAGCACATTGTAGAAGTAATGCCTCCTAAGAGAAAAGCTTCAGAGGGTGAGGATAGCTCCTCATCGAGAGTTGTCGACGAGTTCGGCAAGTTATTGAAAGAGCAAGCCAAGGTCCATAGTGAGCAGATTCAACATTTGCTCCGTTTGCAAGGTATAGGCCCAGGTAGAGGACAAGGGAGAGGCCAAGTGATTCAAGCAGTTGGAACCGATGGGATCTTTATAGCTTTTAAGAGGATGGATCCGCCTGAGTTTGCAGGAAGCACTGATCCATTGGTGGTTGTAGAGTGGATCAAAGCACTTGAGGCGATATTTGATCATCTCAACTATGAAAACAAAGACAGAGTTGGTTGTGCAGTATTCATGTTAGTCAAAGCTGCACGTATTTGTTGGAATGCTACCAAGGTAGGTGTTGATGTACCGGCATTGAAGTGGCAAGATTTCACGGATCTTTTCTATGACAAGTACTTCCCAGATGCACTTCGAGCTCGGAAGGTGACTGAGTTTTTAGAGCTTCTTCAAGGAGGTATGAACGTCGATGAGTATATTCTGAAGTTCGAGGAGGGCTGTCTGTTTGCCCCATATATTGCCTCCAATGACAAAGACAAAGGTGCTGACTTCATTAGAGGCCTTCGAGCAGAGATCAGAAAGGACATCAATATGTCAATGGCGGTGACATATAAAGAGATTGTGGCTAAAGCCTTGTTAGCCGAGCAAGATGAGAAAGATATTGCAAGAGAGAGAGAGGCGAGGCAACATGCTATTGCTCAAAAAGGTTAAGGTTCGAGCCAAAGAGGCAAAGGCAGTTTTAAGGGGAAAGGCAAGATGGAATCGAGTTCTAAAGCACTGGCAGTTCCATTTGATCCAGAGAATCCATTGTGTCCCAAGTGCAGTAGACATCATCGGGGAGAGTGCAGATTCGGTACTCACACTTGCTATCGATGTGGTACGGCAGGCCATATTGCCAAGGACTGTCCAAGAAGATCGAGCAAAGAGAAGGTGCAGGGTCGCATCTTCACCATGACGAAAGAACGTATAAACCATGATTCTTCTGTGATCTCTAGCACTATTTTAATTTCAGGAAGAATAGCTACAACATTGATTGATACAGGTGCTACTCATTCTTTTATGTCTGAACTATTTTTGAGTTCTTCGGGTCTAGTTCCTTCTATTCTTCCCCTCCAGTTTAATGTTGTATTGCCTTCGGGAGATGTGTTGTGCCCGACGTCTATTGTGTATGCGTGTTCTGTTCAAATTGATGAGCGAGTAGTTTATGCCGATTTGATTGTTATTCTGATGGTTCCATTTGATATTATACTTGGCATGGATTGGCTATCAACCTATCGTGCAGTGATTGATTGCGTTGCTAAGGCGGTGAAATTTGCAGATGATGGCAATAGGGAAGGTATGCTCGCCAGTGCAGGTACTTCGCTGGTCCTTCCTTTTATTTCGTGTCTTGAGGCTAAGAAGTTGTTGTGTAGAGGTTGTGATGGGTTCTGGCTTAGATTGTGTATATGGATAGAATGGTTAAGTTGAATATTGATGATATTGATGTGGTGAGAGAGTTCCCTGATGTATTTGAGAATGATGTTCCGGGTTTACCGCCGGACAGAGATGTAGAGTTTGTGATTGATCTAGTTCCGGGTACGGTTCCTATTTCTAAGGCTCCGTATAGAATGGCCCCAACAGAAATGAAAGAGTTGAAGACTCAGTTGCAGGATCTATTGGATAAAGGTTTTATTCGGCCGAGTTCTTTGCCTTGGGGAGCTCCGATTCTCTTTGTCAAGAAGAAAGATGTGTCTTTGCGGCTTTGCATTGATTATAGAGAGATCAACAAAGTGACTATCAAGAATAAATATCCGTTGCCACGGATAGATGACCTTTTTGATCAACTTCAGGGGGCTACAGTGTTTTCGAAGATTGATCTGCGATCTGGATATTATCATTTGAAGGTTAGGGAGTCTGATACCCCTAAGACGGCGTTTCGGACCAGGTACGGTCATTATGAATTCCTTGTGATGTCTTTCGGTCTAACTAATGCTCCTTCAGTATTCATGGATCTTATGAATCGGGTGTTCAAGCCGTACTTAAATAGCTTTGTCATTGTATTCATCGATGACATATTGATTTATTCCAAGACCATAGAGCTGCATTCAGAGCACCTCAGAGTTGTTCTTCAGTTGTTGAGAGATAAGAGGTTGTACGCTAAGTTGAAGAAATGTGAGTTCTGGTCGGAGCAGATTTCTTTCTTAGGCCATGTTTTCTCGAATGATGGTATAGTTGTTGATCCAGTGAAAATCGAGGCGATACAGAAGTGGCCTATCCCTACCACTGTATCAGAGGTACGTAGTTTTCTTGGTTTGGCGGGTTATTATCGTCGTTTTATTTCAGATTTTTCCACGATTTCCATGCCGTTAACCAATCTGACGAGAAAGACTATGAATTTTGAGTGGTCCAATGATTGCCAAAGTGGATTCCAAGAGTTGAAAGATAAATTGACGACAGCTCCTATACTTGCATTGCCCAGTGGTTCAGAGGACTTTGTTGTTTATACCGATGCGTCGAAGAAAGGTCTTGGTGCAATGCTTATGCAACGTGGGAAAGTTATAGCTTATGCTTCTCGCCAGTTGAAGAACTACGAGAAGAATTATTCTACGCATGATCTGGAGCTGGCAGCTGTGGTTCTCGCCCTGAAAATCTGGAGACATTACTTGTATGGCGATAAGTGTGAAATTTTCACGGACCACAAGAGTCTAAAGTACTTGTTTTCACAGAAAGAACTCAATATGCGCCTGAGACGGTGGTTAGAGCTTGTCAAAGACTATGATGTAACGATTAGTTATAACCTAGGGAAAGCGAATGTTGTAGCAGATGCATTGAGCCATAAGTCGAGTTCTTCTTTGAGTGCTATGATTCAGAAGCCGTTGTTGTTAGACTTGCAACGAGAGGAGATAGCTTTGGTAGTCCCAGGATCCATTGCTCGCTTTTTAGCGTTGGTCATTCGGGCTACGTTGACAGACAGAATCCGTAGAGAGCAGGTCAATGATGTACAGTTGACAGAGATGAAAGCCAGAGCAGAGGAGAGAGGTAATTTAGAGTTTGGGACGAATAGAGATGGTTCGATGACATTCAAAGGCCGTATTTGCGTTCCTGTTGGTGATGATATTCGACGAGACGTCTTGACAGAGGCACATACCGCGCCATACTCGATACATCCAGGCAACACCAAGATGTATCAGGATCTTCGTAGACTCTATTGGTGGCCAGGTATGAATAAAGATATTGCCATTTTTATTTCTCAGTGCCTAACCAGAGACCTGCTTGGACATTGCTGTCATTGCCGATTCCTCAATGAAAATGGGAGCATATTACGATGGACTTCGTGACTGGTCTTCCCAGAATGCAGAAAGGTTTTAACTCTATTTGGGTTACTGTTGATCGGTTGATCAAGTCAACGCATTTTCTTCCAGTCAAGACGACGTATTCCATGAACAAGTATGCCGAAGAGTACATAGTTGAGATTGTAAGACTTCATGGTGTTCCTGAGTCGATTGTGTCTGATCGTGACCCTAGATTTACTTCAGAGTTTTGGAAGAGTTTGCACAGAGCTATGGGTACACGGTTAGCATTCAGTACAGCTTATCACCCCCAGAGTGACGGTCAATCAGAGAGAGTTATTCAGATTTTAGAGGATATTCTCAGAACTTGTACTATAGATTATCCTGGTAGCTGGGATTCAAAATTGCCTCTTGTTGAGTTCACGTACAATAATAGCTACCAAGCGACGATTGGCATGGCACCATATGAAGCACTTTATGGCAGGAAGTGTAGATCTCCCTTGTATTGGGACGAGATTGGCGAGAGGAAAATGCTGGGCCCAGAGTTGGTCCAACAGACATCTGATGTTGTTGCTGTTATTCAAGAGAGAATGAAGACAGCACAGTCGAGACAGAAGAGCTATGCGGATGTACATCGTAGGCCGTTGCAGTTTGAGGTTGGTGATCATGTATTCTTGAAGATTCCGAGATTTGTTGGCCCATTTGAGATTTTGGACTGAGTCGGTTATCGAGCTTACAGGTTAGCCCTACCGCAAGATCTTGATAGAGTTCATAATGTTTTTCATGTCTCCATGCTCAGGAAGTATATTGCAAATCCTTCCCATGTTCTTCACCACGAGCCATTTGACTTGACGCTGAATTTGACATACCAAGAGATTCCAGTTCAGATTCTGGATCGCAAAGTTAAAGTGTTGAGAAACAAAGAGATCGGCATTATTAAAGTCTTTTGGAGGAATCATTTGATTGAAGAAGCCACGTGGGAACCAGAGGATGAAATGAAAGAGAAGTATCCTGAGTTGTTTGCGCAGTGACGTCAATTTCGAGGACAAAATTCCTCTAAAGAGGGGAGATTGTAATATCCAAGCCTAGTGAACGGTACGGTTTAAGATTTTGTATGTTTATTGACTCCTTGGTTAAGATTATGTATAGTTTGATGTTAAGAGTTGTGATTTATGGTTTATATTATTGTTGGTTATACTTGTTATGTGGTTTTATTGTAGCGTTGTTGCGATTTTATTCATGGTTTATTGTTGTAGGAATTCAACCAAGAGATTAGATTCAAGGTTTCCATTGGTTGTCAGTGGAATTCATTTCCTTGTGCTCACATGATAATATATGTATGGTGTTTCAATGGTTTTAACATGTTATTCCCTTGCATTTGATTCATATGTATACATACACTTTTTTGTATATTAGAGGCTTTTATATGTCTCAATTGTGTAAAAGGGAATACAAAAGAATAGAGTATTCAAAGTGTTTGATTTAATGCCCAAAAGAGAGTTCAAATGATTTATTGGATTGATAGATACATAGTCAGAGATTGCATGCAATTAGTTGATCAACGACCATAGGCTTATATCCCAACAGAGTATCGATTTATATCGATGGGATATAGGTACAGAGAGAGAGAGATACTATTTAGATCTCAATCCAACAGAGAAAAGAGAAATACCATCGTTATGTTCATGTTCTACTATATTAATCAAGTTTCAAGAGTTGGATGGTATTTAACGATTTCAAAGCCATGTTTTTCAGAGTATGATATGTATCCATTGTTATGTAAGAGTTCCACTTGCTGAGTTTTATACTCATTTCAGTTATTTCATGTGATGCAGATAAGAGTGACGAGCCGGGACGTTGATTGGAGCCAGGGTCATATGCATACCAAGATGGAAGGAGGAAAGATATTTTGCTAGCATTTTGACATGATCAAAAATGATATTTTGTATTTTGTTGCCACATTTGATTGATCATATATATATATACTTTTGATTGTAAATGTTTTATGTCAATAAATTTTTAATCCTTCCTCCCTCTAAGTAAAATTTTTAATTTCCGCTGTATTATTTTATAAAATCGGTCAGAGGTGTTACAAGACCAATTGGAGATGCAAGAAAACACTTAGGGCTACAACTTTCATGTTGACCACGTTTGCTAATTCGGAAGTTAGAAATGGGTTTTTCGGCATAATGTGGCACGCATATGCGCCAGAAATCGCACATATGCGCCGGATGGGCAGAACACTCCGCGCATATGCGCCAGAAAAGTCACGCATATGCGCCCAACAGTCTGTATAAAAAATAAAAACATGTTTTTAGGCACTAAAAGGTTTATATATTGCATTGGATAGGGCTTATTCTTATTTCCAATTTCCTTTCTCTTCTCCTTGATCGATCAAACCCTTCCTCCCTCAAGTTTTTTTCCCTTCAATTCTTCACTCCAAATTTAAGGATTATAGTATATTTATTAGTTACTCCTACCTATATCTTCAAACTTCAAGGTAAGAACTTACTATTCTTGGAGTTTATGAGGGTTTGGAGTATTGAGGGTTAAGTTGGGTTCATGATTCATTGGATTATTGGAGATGATTTATGATTATGATTGTGATTATTGGTGTAGGATTCATTCCAGATCATCAAAGCCATCATACTGATTGTGGGTAGTAAGTAGAAACTTCTCCTTGTGCTCACATGACGAATATATGTTTATAAGCCATGTTTACTGATAATTAGCTCCTTTCATTGGTATATACTTGATTTATATATTGTTATATATTCATTGTTCAAGTATTTTCATTGGATTCATTGATCAAGGAGCTAATAAACCATTGTGTCCATCAAGTGTTTGGTTAAATGCCTCAATGAAGTTTCCTATGATTAAAGCCAAAGAATGATAGTAATTCATGCATGTCATTGGCCAATCACATGATTATGAAATATCTCTCACAGTTTTGATATTTATATCAAAGAGATACTTGCCACAGGTCACATGTCATAGGTCACAGAACTGTCATTTCCTTCCTTTAATTCATGATATGATACCCTTTACATTGATTTGAGATTTATGATTCATTCTTTATTGCCATTGACATACCCATGTTTTAAGCCAAATCTATGTATATGTAATTGCTATGTACAGTTTTTTACTTACTGAGATTTATTCTCATTCCAGCTAATATAATGTGATGCAGGTGATAAAAAAGACTGAAATGGATTGTTCGAGGTGGGAGAAGTCATATAAGATGCCAAGGGAAAGACTTTCGGTTTTTTCATTTTGAATTGTGGTGGAGTGAACATATGTAAAGTTTTAAAATGTTAGGTAGTTTAGCAAATGAATGAATGGAAAGGTTCGTGTTGGATTTTAGTTATGTGTTGGACGATATTTTGTGAACGATCATATATATTAGTAAGGATTATGTTTATGATGTAAAGGATATATTGTTCTTTCCCTTTTAAATGCTAAGGCTTCCACATATGTTAATTAGTTAATTTAAATGTCATGGGAGTGGGGTTGTTTCACAATGCTTTCTTTCTAAGAATACTCTTTTACCAAAAATCTAGTACGATACCGCTTCACTTGGTTATTACCATCACACTTATCTTATAGACACATCTGTTACAAATGACTTTCTTCTCTCGTAGTAGTGTAACAAGATCCCAAAATTTATTCTTGTCTAATGCCTCAAATTCTTCCTGTATTGCTATCATTCACAAGGATACATCCGAGCTTTGAGTAGCCTCGTGGAAGCTCGATGACTCATCCTCTGATAATAGACAATATGAAATATTTCTTTCAGTAACAGAATCTGAAAGCCAACCTTGTGGTCTTCTGTCTCGAGTTGACTAACTCATATTAGAAATCTGAGACTCAACATGTTCTTGTTCTTCATTCTATGGTACTGCTTTACAAGACATTTTACCATCCGTTTTATTTTCCACCTAAAATATAGTAGTTTTTGAATTCAGTCTTTCTTTTTCTCCCTTTACTTTATCTTCTTCGAAGATAACATCCTTGCTGATGACTAGCTTGCAAACAGTAAGATCCCACAAGCGAAACCTTTTTACTCCATCAGCATAACCCAAGAAGATACATTTTATGGATTTCAAATCCAACTTCGATATTTCTTGATCATTGTATAGAATTACACATGATTTTCCAATGTATGCAAATGAGAACAATCTGTTGGCTTCGCCGTCAACATCTTCATCCGAGTCTTCAGATCAATTACCATTGAAGGAGAACAATTGATAATATAACAACCAGTTTTGCTTCTTCCACCAAAAATGACTTGTTTAGACCCACAGTTCTCAACATAGCTCTTGTTTTGTACAACAAAGTTCTGTTCATCCGCTTCGCCACTTATTCCGTTGAGTTATGCAAACCATCATGAACTGTCTTTTAATGCCCTCATGTTGGCAAAGTGCATCAAATTCATCACTGGTATATTCTCCTCCATTGTCAGTCCAATATGCTTTTACATTTGGCATGGGAAGTGCCAAATTTAATCTATGTTTTTTAATGGTCAAACAATGCTCACAAAAAGATAATGACACTTTTGTAAGTTCCGGAAGGAGCTTCCATTATGAGAGAATTTTCAACCCTCGTTCTGACGTATTCATGAGCTTTCTATGCCATAACACTGTTAATTCTTCTCTAGAACCAATTGATATAACTGTTAGTTCCGTATCTTTATGTGTTTCTCCCAAAAATACATACAGATTTGCAGCAAGTTTTTCTACAATCATAAACACAAGTGTACCTTTCACAATTTTCATGATCATGTTCTCGACACTAGATACATCCAATTACCCCAAGGACAAAAGATTTTTCGTCAGTCCCTTCACATGTCGTATCTCCTGTATAGTGAGAACGATGTCATCAAACATTTTTATTTTGATAGTACCGACCCCAGCGATTTCCAAAGCATGATCATTTCCCATGAATTCAGATCCTCCTGAGACTGATTCATAATGATCAAATCATTCTCTCTGAGACTTCATGTGCCATGTCGTTCTTGAATCTATAATCCATGTGTCACAAAATTTGTGTCTTCCTCCTGCAACTGTTGCCGCTTCCCTGAATAATATTTCACAACCACCTGAAGTAATGACCATATTTCCTTGAGAATTCTTCTCAATACTCGTACACTCTTTCTTGAAGTCTCCTTTACCGCCACATTTATAGCAATAAATATTTTTCTTCTTACTTCTCGAATTTGACCTACCTCATCTTTGGCTCCCACTGGAGTCACGATCCATAAATCTTCCTTTTATCATCGGTAAATCTTTTGCTTGCTTCGAAGTTACCAACCTATCTTCCTTATTCTTGTGCTGGATTTCTTCTCCGAGAACCGCAGTTAAGACATCGTAGAATTTTGGAGAGCCCATAAGAATATTTTTGGTTAAGTTAATGATAAGTTGATCATATGAATCTAGTAGACTTTTAAGTCGAAGCTCAACACGTTCATTTTCCTCTAATTTGTGCCCATTGAAGTGAGTTGGGAAAATAGAGTATTTAGTGTGTTGATATTGTCGGTCATCGATGAGGATTCCGTCATCCGACGAGTATAAAGCCTTTTCTTTACGAAAATCTTTTTGTGTAGTAATTTGACCTCATACATCTTTATCAAAGTATCCCATATAACTTTCGTTTTTTTTATCTAAGAGATACTTGAACAGTAATTCGTCAGCAATAACCAAGTGTAAATTGACCACAACATTATCATTCATCTCATTCCACTTTCCATCGTTCGTCATTTCCACCGGTTTTTCTCCCATAGCCGCCACGCAAATCTCCTTTCTTAAAACTGCTTGTATCGTTATTTTTCACAGCATAAAATTGCTTCCATTGAATTTTGTTATCTTGTATCTACCCGCCGTTATGTCTACAACAATTTATTAGATTGGACAAAATAATCCTCGGACAAAATAATCCTACCTTAATAAAAAATCTTAAAAAAAAATATTCTGATGTGGAAGATCAGTTTGGGCTGCAACCACAGAGCATATTCCGAATTTTAAGAAATTTTAGCTCTGAGACCACTTTGGTCCCACGTGCGGCAAATTGAGATATAAATACGAAAGTCAAGAATGGATACCGAGATTTACGTGAAAAACCCCAAAAAATTATTAGGGTAAAAACCTTGGATAATGTGAAAAGAATTTCACTATAATATTTTATGATGTACAACCACTCATTGTGTTTTCAAAGAGGATACACAATCTCTTAATACAGGAGAACAAATATCTCATAAATATTATTGAACTGAGCACTCAAATGCTATAAAATGAGAAAAAGAAATTAATAGATGTTCAAGATGTTTTTTAATGATGAGAGAAATCACTTATTTCATGTCTGAATGCAAGACATTCATCAAATTTTTCGGCCAAATTTGACAAATATGTGCCAACTTTTTTGACTAAATGACTTGCCGACATATATTACTTATAGAATCATGAATTCATTCGCAATGACATGGATAAAGGATGCATTCCGCGTTGGTTTGTTAGTGTATCTTATAGGTGAATGTTGGTTATTTTTTTCTTCATCTTTCTGTTTCAACTTATTTTTTTTTCAACTACTAATTTATGTTCATGTTTTAAAATAAATTTTGTAGCCTTATAAACAAATCCGAACAAGTTAGACAAAGTATTCTCTGTATATGAATTTCTTATAGATTCTCAATTATTATTGAAGGATCGTGTGCTCGGCACCTTGAGGTGCTTCAAACACAATATTTTCTAAGAGATGCAATAGCTCGTGTTCTATAAATGTTTACACCGATGAATTAAATCTAGTTTGATTAAGATTCAAGCGGAAAACACTCAAAGTAATCATCATTAAGAAAAACTAATATATTTTATATATTGTGCAACTGAATAACTGAAATAAGGGGAATCAGTTGTGGCACATATAAGTTCAGTTATGGTGACAACTGAACTGACGGATGCTCTAACTGATCAAATCAGTTGAAAACAATAGTTAAACAGTTAAAGAACACATGATATATTTATGGATGTTCTTAGACTTCAACTGCTCCTACCTCACCCCTTCTACCTCCTCGGGTAGAATACACTAGAAGACTTTGATTTATACAACACCTTGTACAAACCCACCCAACTTATGACGTACCTACTGCCTAACTGAACTCCTAGACTAGATTGATGGCAGCACCTCCCAGCCAACACTTGTTTAACGTCGGTGTGTCAAAGACTACATACACAAGTTTAATGTCTTTGTGCAATATTGTATTTTGGGTTGTGCTGTGTGTGTGAGTGAGAACTGAACAATGAACACAACAAGAATGTTTTCTCATACACTGAGAGAATTTTGCTTCTAAAATATGTTGATAACACGATGAAATGTTTCCTCTGGACAAATCGCTTATAGTAAGCAGATATACAATATGCGTGCCCTTTTCTCTCTGTATCTTCACACACTTGTTCTTGTTCTTCTTGTTATTATTGATCTTCTATTTATAGGCGGGAAACTGATCGTATAATGAGACTCAATAATTGTATTCGTTGCAGCTTGAACGTATTCTTTGAAATTTGTGTCTCGACTTTTCCGACAGCCTTCTGGAAAATTTTGGCTTTAAGCTTTGCTGCAACGTCCATTATTGTATTATCAGTAGTACAGATTCTTTGTATCCTTGTGTGTAGCTGAAATCCACTTAGGTAAGCTTGTCTTGATCTGAAACTGATTGATTCCTCACTGATGCTCCTAACTGGTCATCTGAACTGATATTCAGTTGGGCTGGTGAAATCATTTGACTCGTTAGTTGAACTGATTTCACTCTTTCAGTTGAACTGATCAGCTGGGCTCTTCATCAGTTGAGCTCTTCATTAGCTGGCCGTGCCTCTGAAGTTCTCCTGCTGAACCACCTATCAGTTGGAAAACCAGTTGAACTGTTCTTTGATATATCAGTTGAGCTGATTAAGTTTGAGTAATCAGCTGGCACTTTCAGTTGCGTCTCAATAGTTTCAGTTTTGTCTCAATTAACTGATCAGTTCCAGCTTCCTACGCACTACAATAAATCATTAGAAACAAAATAATAAGTTTTGTTAACATCAAAATCAAGATTGCGAACATGAAATATTCCAACAATTATTATTATTCTCCATGATTATCTTATTGATGATATTACATTAGGGATTTCAAAATCTGACACGACTCGGCTCGACCCGAAAAATTATGTTTGGATTGGGGGTTTTCGGGTTCGGGTCAGATTGAATTGCACTCGATATTTGACCTGAAAAAGTAATCGGTTTTGAGTTGGTTTGTGTTGACCCGAAAATTTTAATTTTTTTAAAAAATATATAATTAATAAATATTGCTTACATTTTTATATATTTTATGTTCAAAAAATTATTATATTTTTATGTAATAAATTTTCATCATTTAATATTTATTTTGTAAATTTTTTTATTTTTTCAAACAATTGTTTATTTGATGTAATAAATATACTTTTAATTTTCTACAATTAGACTTTCAAATTTAAATCATATGGAAGATTTTATTATTATGTATTTAAATTAAAATATGATTATTTAATTTGTTTAAAAAAATTTAAAAAATAAAAATCGCGTTAGGCAGGATCGGGTTGAAAATTTTTGAGTTGGTTCGGGTCAAACAACTTTTTAATATTGTCATGCATCAACCCGATCCAAACCCATTTGATCCACCCGAATTGACGTCTCTATATTACATTATTTATATGTTGTGCGTGATATTGTTTAAGAAGATGACGACGATGATTAATTTGTTCAGAATTTCATATTATTATTTTTAAAAAGATGACAATTTGACTTGATAGTTGTTATATGCTTATAAAATCATAAAATCATGCTATATTTTAAATCATACTTGTATTTATTTTATAATATAATACATTATTCATTTTAATAAATATAATAATGAGTCGGAAATTGTTTCTATATTTTATTAAAATTATGCGAAAACTAAATGTATTTACCGAGAAATAGGAAACATAAAATAAAATTTTGTAATAAAAAATTGATTAATTACATAAAATAATCACTAATCATATTAATACTGTTAAATATTGTATTATACGTGGATTAAATAGTTTAAAATAATAAATATAACTAAAGTAACAATCTCAACGAATTTTTAATATGATTATCAAAATTAAATTTAAACAAAGTTTTAGTGAGTAACCAAATTACGGAGATAATCTATTTAGTTTTAAATTCAATTTTGTTAATTCATATATCTATTTTTTTAATCTGGTTTACAAGATAATTTAAACCATTTCATATTATTTATTTCATAAAATATCTGTTACAAATAGTTTGCAAATAAAATTATTGTTTTTATATTCATTTTTTTATAAATTATTTAAAATTTTAATTTTTTTTAAAAAAGTACTATATCAGAACATACTAAATTTTCTAAATCATGTTTCCATAAACACTAATCTGAACAATTTTGTTGGAGCAATTTTCTCTTCTCTTTTCTGTAGATGATTTTTTTAAAATTTCTGAATTATCATTATTATATATTAAATATATTAATTTACCATTGTGCAGCACTGAGCGATTTCCGCTTTATCAAAAGTTATAACTGGTGTAACGGTGCAATTTAAATCTTTTAAATCGCACAACAACACAAGCGACACGTTTCGATTGCTCTACTCAGCATAGACAATTATTTAATTCAACAATCTTTATCTCAATAATTATTCTCTTTGCTATCAATTGGAATCGAACTAATGACCTTGACTCTGATACCAATTGTTAGACCAAGTCGAAATTTGCAAGAATACTATTTCTACGATTTAAATAACGGAAAATCCAATATTTAATAACAACGAATTTTAAATTGTAACCAAGCGTCGCCCAGTGGCTTCATAGCTGTGAAATACCTAATCAAAGGTTTTTTGTCGGTCCGCCCATTTTTAGATCGTCTCCCGAACCACCTGCTTAATAACGGATTTTAAATTGTAACCAAGCGTCGCCCAGTGTTTGGCGCTTTACCAAAAGTTATAATTGGTGGTAACGATGCAATTCAAATTTTTAAAATTGCACAACAGAAAAAATGCTACGTTTCGATTTCTTTACTCAATAGGAAAATTATTGCACCTAATATATTGTTATCTTATGTTCATTATTATACTATTTATGTTTTGTGCATGATGATGTTTGAGAAGATTATGACAATGGTTAATAACATTTATGTTAGAGTAGGTATCACTAAAAGACTTTGGTTACTACGGTACAACACCTGTACAAACCCACTTCAGTAGAGGTTATCCTTTGCCTACTGAAGCTCTAAGTTTCTCAACACGATGTAAATAAATACAATTAGTAAGGAGATTACTAGTAAAGTTCTGGAAAAGACTCTTTTCCAGATTACAAACTCTTCTCAATAAGATATAATAAAGTGTATAGCTTGAAATATTACGAAGCAGCATCATCACAATATGATCTCAAAAGATCAGATATTTAAAATAAAGCGTGTGTTGCTTTTCTGTATGTTGAGCTTGAAGATAAGTAGTAGTTGATGATAGCTCAAGCTAGCGTTGGAATAATCGTTGCAAAGGATTTGACACTTATGTATAGAAAGCTTGAATCCAATGTCTATAATAAAAAAGAGATTCTGAGACTCATCAGTAAAATCAGCTTTATCACCTAAAAAGGGTTATGCAGAAAGCTTCAGAGTAATCAGTCTTGTTTCATTCCAATACTAGTAAGGAGCGTTAAATATCTTTGTTCAGTATTAATGGAGCAATAAATGCTAGTACTAGGTAAAGTAACGATAACATTGAAGACAGTAATGATCAAGTAAAAGACGTCAAGTTCTGATAAGTTATGCTTCTGCTTTTCTAAATTCTGATTCTGCTCTTATAATTCGAGTCTGCTTCTGTTTTTATAAGTCGAGTTCTGCTTCTGTCAATTTATATTGTCTTCTGATTTAGCTATTACGGCCTACTGGTTTTGACTCTCATCACCACATTTAAATCAAGTCTAACAATTTCTCCCTTTGTGGTGATGTCAAAACCTAGATGTTAGTAAATACGAAGAAGAACAATTATAACAACAAGCAGATAGCAATCAATAGCAAAAAAATCGATAAGTAAATAAGCAGTAAAACAGAGTTCAAAAGTGTTTAATCATCAGTGCCGATGTCTCTGAACATTTTTTCCTCATCCCGAGGCTCTTGATATCTGAAGGAGGATTCTTCATGATGTCCTCCAGTTCTGCCTTCTTCATTCCTGCCTTCTACTTCCCCCTTTCTAGCATCAATGACCTAAATTCGAGAAAGTAAATCATCCATCCGGCCAGTAAGAGAAATAATGCCATGATTCAACATCTCCAGAACAGGTGCCTGATTCGAGAGTCGTTCATTAAGATCATGAATGGAATGATATTGGGACTCAATCTTAGCATCAATGGTTTCAAGCCTCGAATCCATAACTTCAACTTTGGTGGAGACTGAGCAATAATTGAGTCATGATCAGAGACATTCTTAATGATATCAGCTTGTACAATCAAGATGTTCCCTTGACTAGAGAGAACAGTCTGTCGAAAAATACTTGTTTCAAAATGTAATTTGGTCAATGATTCTTCCTTGCGAGTGACCTCCTTGGAGATGCGGTTACCGTAGAATTTTGTAGCACTAAATTCACCAGCATGTTCGAAGGACAACTGTTTAACAATCTCTGACAGATTGTTCAGATTTCTTTGGATAATTTCTATCTGAAACTCAAGATCAAATTGCTCTTCCGGGGATGGAGTTCTTTCGAGCATACACTCTCTAATCTCCGTAAGATGAGCAATGCGAGCAGGAGAGTCAGTAGGAGGGACAATCAAAGTAGTAGAGGCATCTTCTGGTGGAGCAGTAGTTGGTTCAACAAAATTTCCTTCAGCAGCAGTAGGTAGTTCAGAAGCTTCACTCTCTTTTGGTTGGGCATATTCAGAGGCTTCCAGTGTCTCAATAGCTGGAATAGATTCAGATTGATTATTAAATAGAGCTTACATTTCTGCTTGATGTTCAGCAGAAAATATCTCTAGATTTGGCAATGATTTGGATGGAGTAACATCTGATGTTCCATAGGTTGAGCTGCTGGTTGAGCTTCTGAAAGTAGCACGTTAGCAACCTGAGGTGCTTCTGGTTCAGCAGCAGAGAGGACAATTGACTGAATAACTTGATCAACTGATGCCAACTCATGAACAGAAATCAGAGATGAGGATTTGGTAGGCAATGTCGGTGATGCAGGAGTACTGGAGACCTTGGATTCTGAAGAAGCTGTGGTCCTTTCCTCAACTGACTTATTCTAAAGAAAGTGTGGGACATCACCTACTCATTACTGCAACGGCTCTCCAAAGGCCTGTTCTTGAGTAAGAAGTTGCTCATTTATTAATCACAGACGATCAGTCAAAATTTAATCACATTCTGATCCTGAGCAGCAGTATGAATCATAGAGTCAAAATTAGACTTAAGAGTCTTTAAAACATATTCCAGCTTCTGGAATTTCAGCTGCTCGAGGATTTAGCTTCTTCTGTTCATCGCCTCAATCACATTTTCGGTCTTAGCAGAATCAAATACCTTCTTTTCATTCTTCACCATTTTTGCATAGACATCTGGTGATCTCAAGTATGTGATTGGGTGGAAAACTCTAACCTTAAGCCAATCATCAAAGAAATTCATGTCTTCACTAACAAATTTTTCAGTCTCTTACACATGGAGATCAATAGCAGTTTTAACGGATAACTTGCCGCCATCAACTTGCGGATCTTCAACGAGTTTTCCTTGCCTTTATCTGATGAGAAGCAGGCAGCACAGGTGTAAAGGCAAAAGACCCTGCAGTAGTTTATCTAATAACGACTCCAGAAAGGGGTCTGAGAGTCTGAAAAGAAGTAGAAGTTGTGGTAGTGGGAATGACTGCTGGTTTAGATGAGGTGGATTCTGGAAACACTTTGTTGGAACTTTTCAAGTTCGAAATCTTGAGTTTGATGTTAACAAAACTTATTAATTTGTGTTACTAAAAATCCACCTTAGTGTGCAAAAGCTAGGATCATTCACGAGCTGTTTACATCGCAAGCTGAAGACCCAACTGATCGCACAAACTGAATCAGTCTAACTGTTACGTCAATTGAACAGTCCAGGTGATTGTCCAGTTGATAGGTGGTTCAATAGGAGAACCTCAGAAGCTTGGCCAGCCGAAGGAGTGTTCAACTGATGAAGAAACCCAGCTGATCAGTTCAACTGAACGAGAGTGAAATCAGTTCAACTGACGAGTCAACTGATTTCACCAGCCCAACTGAAGATCAGTTCAGCTGAACAGTTCGGAGCATCAGTCAGAATCTTTCAGTTGTAGATGAAGACAAACTCTTTCAGTAGATTCCAGCTGTGCGTTAAGGTACAAAGTCATAGTCCCGTCAAAGGACAATAATGGAAGTTGCATCAGAGCATCAAATACAAAACGTTTCAGAAGGGCAGTCGGAAAGTCGAGACACAAACTCCAAGAAACGGATTCAAGATGCAACGGATACAATAAATGAGTCTCACTGTACGTTCAGCTTTCCCGCATATATAAAGAGAAGATCAGTGAAGACTCAAAAACAAGAACGATATACAGAAACAAAAAGCTTCAACGCAAACAAGAGAGAAAAGAAAGGACACGCACATTGCACATCAGCTTTCAGAAGCAATCAGCCTAGAGGGACACTTTAACGTGTTATCTTCTTAGTTTAGAAGCTTATTTCCCTCAGTGTGTGAGAACATCCTTGTTCAATTCTCAGACACAAACTTTCTCAACCACTCAAATACAGTCTTGCACAAAGACGTTAAACTTGTGTATGTAGTTTTTGACACATAGACGTTAAATAAGTGTTGGCTGGAAGGTTCTTCCTTAAGTCGTAGCTAGGAGTTCAGTTTAGGCAGTAGTGTAAGTCCTAGATGAGTGGGTTTGTACAAAGTGTTGTATAAATTAAAGTCTTCTAGTGGATCCTACCCAAGGTGGTAGAAGGTGTGACGTAGGAGGACTTGAAGTCTCCGAACATCCATAAACATATCTTGTGTATTTAACTGATGAACTGATGTTTTCAAATTATTTGGATCAGTTAGAGTATCCGTCAGTTCAGTTGTCACCATAACTGAATTGATGAATGCAAAAATTAATCAACCCTTTTTCGGTTATTCAGTTTACATGAGTAAAAGGAATTTCTATTAGATAAAAAAGGCAAGATGATAGAATTTGAAGAAATTCAAGATACTCCATCAACTATAGAAGTTGAACCCATTTCCCAAGAACCAGTAGTTGAAGTACAAGCTTCTAGAAGGTCTGATAGGGTTATTAGACCACCTTCAAGATATACGCTTCTTCATGAACAAGGCCATGATGAGTCTTGTGTTGGATGTGATCCAATGAATTTCAAAGAAGCATTATCTGATACTGATTCAACCAAATGGCTTGAAGCCATGCAGTCAGAAATAGACTCTATGTATTCAAACCAAGTCTGGACATTAGTGGATCCACCTGAGGGAATCGTTCCCATAGGATGCAAATGGATCTACAAAAGAAAGCTTGGGGCGGATGGGAAGGTAGTGACCTTCAAAGCAAGACTGGTTGCAAAAGGTTATACTCAAAGGCAAGGAGTTGACTATGAGGAAACTTTTTCACCAGTTGCTATGTTTAAGTCCATTAGAATACTACTAGCCATAGCAGCATGGTATGACTATGAGATATGGCAAATGGATGTAAAGACTGCTTTCCTCAATGGAGACATCAAAGAAGAAATTTATATGTCTCAACCCGAGGGATACACATCAGTAGGAAGTGAGCGTAAGGTATGCAAACTTCAGAGATCAATATATGGTCTCAAGCAGGCATCAAGGAGTTGGAACCTTAGGTTTGATAGCACAATCAAAGAGTTTGGTTTTGCTAAGAATCTTGAGGAACCGTGTGTGTACAAGAAAGTTAGTGGGAGTGCAGTGACATTCCTAGTACTTTATGTTGATGATATCCTGCTCATTGGGAACGATGTAGGATTGCTGCAATCAACTAAAGTATGGTTAGCCAGTAAATTCTCCATGAAGTACATGGGTGAAGCATCCTATGTATTGGGAATACAGATATATAGAGATAGATCAAAAAAATGTTGGGGCTCACCCAAGCCGCATATATCGATACCATTATAAAACGATTCTCTATGGAAGATTCCAAGAGAGGATACTTACCAATGTGTCATGGTATTACTCTATCTACAGCTATGTGTCCCAAAACTGATGAAGAGATAGAGATGATGACACGAATTCCATATGCGTCAGCCATTGGTAGTATCATGTATGGTATGATATCGACACTTCCTGACATTGCTTATGCTTTGAGTGTTACAAAGCAGATATCAGGCGAACCCTGGTCCAATGCATTGGAAGGCCGTGAAAGACATTCTTAAGTACTTGAGAAGGACTAAGAACTTGTTCATCATCTATGGGGGTGGAGAATTAAAATTCGAAGGCTACACTGATTCTAGCTTCCAATGTGATGTAGATGATTCGAAATCGACCTCTGGTTTTGTATTCATGCTTAATGATGCGGCTGTCTCTTGGAAAAGTGCCAAACAAAACACCGTTGCAGATTCCACCACTGAAGCTGAATACATTGCTGCATCTGCTGCAGCGAAAGAGGCAGTTTGGATGAGGAATTTTGTCCAAGAGTTGGGCGTTATTCCTAGTGGAGTTGATCCAGTCCCGGTGTACTGCGACAACACTGGTGCCGTTGCGCAAGCAAAGGAACCAAGGTCTCATCAGCGATCCAAACATGTACTGAGGAAATTCCACATCATTCGGGAGATTGTGGGAAGGGGAGACATATCAGTCGAAAGAGTCCCCTCTGCAGATAACGTTGCGGATCCACTTACGAAGCCCGTGCCAGGACCAGTTGTAAGACCCGAGATTATATCATTTTAATCCGAGATTATTTAATTTACGAATTTTGGAATGATGAATTAAATTCCACGATTTTTGTAATTAATTAGGATTGAAATGGAGTTAAAAAGAGTTGCGAGGACCAAATTGCAAATAGTGAATATTTCAGGGGCTAAAGTGCAATTAGCACTTGAGTGGGCACTTGTCACATCATGCATGCCTAATATATATAGATATTCACTTTCCTTCAGCAAAGAACCGAGCCAATTCTCCGAGAAATCCCTTCAACTTTAGTTTGTTGTGATTTTTGATTTCGTGTGATCCGTATATCAGAAATTAAATCCGGACACAGTACCGTACTCCTCTCGTTGACAGCTACAACTGGACGTAAGTTTTATTGATTTCTGGTATCATGTGAAAATGTGATGTTGTAGAAATTTGATGTAATTCATATATGATGTTCTGGACATGTTAGACATCATAGAAGCGAAGTCAGATTTAGAAACAGACTGATTATGGAATTGTTATGAATTTTTAGGGTATATTGATTTATACCAGACAGATTTGAATTGTGATTGGATTACAGATTATACTGGATATGGGTTATGGATTGTAACTATTATCTGGTGATGTTGTATTGACGGGGATACTGAAATTGTACCATTATACCGTTGATTTTGAATTAAATCCAGATTGATCAGATTGTTATTGATTTGAACGGTATCTTGACATGAGATTGTTGGTATTGCCAGTATAAGACAGGCTGTGAGTTGAGGACTTCGACTGAGCCAGACACCGACGAAAGAAAGGTATAAGTCAATGTGGTATTGGGAGATGGACTTGAGTCGGTTTAGACTTGGGTTTCCCTAAATCACATACTTTATTTTATTGCATGGATATTTGCATTAAATTGGCTAATGTACTTGTTCTCTTGAATTTAGATGACAGGTATTAGACAAGTTATCTTGTGACAGAAGTGCCGGATAGTGGTGGTATCGCCACGGCACATTGCACGATGTCTCAAGATAGGATGCTAGCGATAGAGCTACAGTCCTTAACGGTTAGGTCAGGACACTGGATGTTTGGTTATATCGAGTAATGGAATCTATTACGGAATTCGATATAGGAACACCATATTTGGTTATATCGAGTAAAGGGTATTGGAATTCTTCTATTACGGAATTCGATATAGGAATACCAGGGCACTGGTTATATCGAGTAATAGAGATTATGGTTCCATCCTTTACGGAATTCGATATAGGAATACCACATCTGGAAACCGGGATCCCTAGACTAGGATTGAGTCTATTCTGAATTATGAGTAATATCGACAGTTTCATTTGATATTGTTTATGTTTCAGATTTTGATACATATTCATGTTACCTGATTACATGCTTTATAGTTGTTTATATGATTGCATGTTTCATTGATTTATACTGGGGATTATATTCTCACCGGTATATCCGGCTGTTGTCTTGTCTGTATGTGTACTTGACAACAGGTGGGGCAGGATCAGGGTCCAGGAGATGAGGAGAGATCGTGATTAGAGTGGTGGCACCGGACTTGGACTAGAGATAGGGTTGAACACTTGATAGTAGTTGTCAAACCCTAGTTTGAATAAAGGTGTTGTAATACAGGATTTGTATTGTATATACTGATATGTATATATGTTGTATGTCACTACGTTCCGCATTTTAAAAAAAAATTTAGACCCTGTTTTTAATTGATTAATTAGTCCCAATTATGATTAAGAACTTGATTAGCGTCCGGGTCCCCACACCATTGTTTGAGAAGCATCGCGAAAGCAATGTGATTAAAGTTTATGGGTAGATGGCTCTAGGGCAAGTGGGAGATTGTTAGAGTAGATGCCTTGCAAGCCAACTGTTGGCTAGGGATTTTATTGACTCAAGTGTAATAAACAATCTTTATTTTAATATAATTCATTATTTCATGGTTTGTTATTTCTTTATCTGTATACCTATGTTATCAAACATAGATAAAGACCTTGATTATACTTTAATACAAATGAATCGTAATTCGATGTTGAAACTCGTTTGTAAATACTGTATGATCTAAATTCATTCCTAGTCGATTCAGCCGCCTAAAACATGAATAAAGGTTGCTTGAGCTCAAGACTAGCATCTGTGACGTTGTGTACTGCGTTTCTTAGTAAGGGCATAGATATTCCAAACATGCAGATGGGTAGTCATATGATGATTATACCGAACAACCCTCCCTCGGACTTTCCAAGTGGTTATCATTCATCGAGAGGATAAGTCCGTGATTATGATTGTACACCATTAGTCCTTACGACCCGGGACAACACTGAGGCTCTATATGTTAGGGCTCTGCTTTGACTCGTTTAGCGGCTCCAGGAGAGTCATCAGGTGGCGAGGCTGGGTACAGTTGCGACACATATAGGAGCCAGTGGATTGTAGTCGGGGATTCACCGCTCACCTACGGGTGTGGATATCCTATGTGATCTAATGAAATAATAGTGCATGGAATTTCTGGCCAGAGTACGAGATGTACGTTGGAGAAGGAGTTTTCCAAATCGTACACGCGATGCCACTATTATAGTTATCACATAGTTATCGAATTATTATGCAACCCTTGATGAACCAATGGTTGCAGATTCGATCGGGATATATAATATGAAGGGACCGTACTGTACGCTAATCATAATCGACTGGTTCTTGCAGGCACTATCAGTGATACCTAGGGGATCATGGGGCGATGCTATTAGACGCTCTTACCATGATCCGATGGGTGCAATCAGAAATGAGTTCTGACATTCTTGATCAAGGTGTTGATGAAAAGAATGGGGCTAACTAGGGTAAGCCCGAATAAGAATAAATGATATTCTAAATCACAAAGAGTTGTGAACCCACGGCTAGCTGTATCCCTGAACCATTGAGGGTCAGACAAGTACTGGATCGTATGTTCCCGTTGAGAGAATACATTCAAGAAGTTGAATTTATATTATATATTAAATTCAAGGAGTTGAATTTATGAAATTAAATTTTGAGAGAATAAATTCAAGTAGTTGAATTTATAAAATTTGAGAATTTAATTTATTAAACTCAAATGTTGGGTTTATTAAATATTAAATTTTGGAGGTGATAAAAATTCAAGGAGTTGAATTTATAATTTAAATAATAAATTCAAGTGTTGAATTTATAATGTATTTAATTTATTAAGCTCTAAAGTTGAGTTTATTAATTAATTAAAAATTGGTGGGTAGTATATTTAATGGGCTTGTAGGAGTACAAGTCCAACATAATAAATAATTAAAGTTTTGATGGGCTTTGATTAAATTAATTAAACTAGTTGGACTAGCCCAATTAATTAAATCAAGCCCATTAATGTTAATTATGTAATTAAGTTATTATTTTATTATAAATAATACATGCAAATCTCTTAACCTAACCACCACGACATCACTTTCGTGAGCCTCCACCTCCAAAAGAAAGAGTTTTTCGGCCACTTGGTTTTGAAAAAGGAAATATTGTGCCGTCTCTCAATTTTTCTTCTCCTACGCGAAATATCTTCTGTATTTTTCTAGTGCAAATTAGAAGAGGAACATACTATCTAGTCATAGACTTGATAGGAGGATTTCTTTGAAGAAATTTCGTAGGGAATCATCAAGAGCCAGATCTGTAATACCGGATCGGTTGGTGTCCAGTGAATTAAATTCACGAAGTTATAATTTTCTAACATCCTATGTTTCTTTTGTTAAATCATACGAGCGCCTAAAACAAAATTATTTTGTTTTTAAAACAAAATAAAAATTTTAAAACTTCCGCTGCGCTTGGAAATGTAGAAAACCAGATCCAACAGTATGTGCAGTCCATAATGAAGACATTCGAGAAATCCTTTGTGAAATGTCATTGAGCTCAGGTGTGAGAAAAACAAATGAGTCAAGTGATTATCTTTGTCAAACTCGATATCATAGATAAACCCCCCTTCGCCAAGTTCTTATAAACAAGCTTCCATCAGTGTCCGCCCTTTTCAACTTTTCCTTTTTTATCTTGGATATTGCGTTGTTCATGGATCTTGAAATAGCATGAATCATTGGTTTACTTTGTCGTAGTGAAGTAAGAATTTCTCGTGGGATAGAACCAGCCATTGACATAGTTCTAATCATTTGCATGCTCTCTGTGGAGTTTTAGCGGTCACTACAAAAAAAAGGCTTACGACAACGGTTTTTCACCGTTGTCGTAGGTCTTGTAAAACCGTTCTTAAAGGCACTGTGGTTAAAGGGTGCGCTCAAAGACAACGGTGAAAAACCGTTGTCGTAGACGTCTAAAGAAAAACTGTCGTCGTAGGTCTTGTAAAACCGTTGTTAAAGACCATGTAGTTAAATAGTGTGCTCGAATACAACGGTGAAAAACCATTGTCGTAGACGTCTAAAGAAGACGGGAAAAAACCGTAGTCGTAGCAATGAAAAATCGTTGTTAAAGGTCAATTATCGACGGTTTTTCTTATTGTCTCCGTCGCTAATTAGCGACGGTTGTTCATATGACATTTGTCGCTAGTTACCGATGATTTGTCATACACCGTCGCTATACAAAAATTGTCGCTTTTATCGACGGTTATTGTTAAACTATCGCTAATTTAAAAGTTTTAGAGAAGGGTTTCGATAAACTGTGGCTAATTCAAAATCTAGCAACAGTTTAGTAAAATCGTTGTTTTTTGTCCAAAAAACACTCTAATTGACAACGGTTTTTTAAAACTGTTATCGATTATCCAAAAAAACACGCTAATAGACAACAATTTATAAAACCGTTGTCGTTGACCCAAAAACACGATCAAAGACAATGGTTTTTACCCCAAAAAGACAACGGTTTTCTAAAAAACCATTCTCTTTTGCTTTAAAAAATGTCATACGACAACGGTTTTCGAATGACAAATTTGTTGTAGTGGGTCCTTCAACATTCAGTGTTTGTTGTTCTATAAAAATAATTCTCCTTACTTTGTGTTTCTTTCCCTTCTATCGAAATTTCATGTTCAGAATGACCTAAAAATTAAATAATTGCAATCTAATTATATTTGTTAAAACAATAGTATTCCAATAAAAAAAAATTGAAAGATTAAGAATAGCAGCTAGCAGAAAAAATTGCGAACTTGCAATTGAAAACAATTCATTATGATATTATTGTTAGAGTAGATGCCCTGCAAGCCAACGGTTGGCTAGGAAATTTATTGACTCAAGTGTAATAAACAGTCTTTATTTTAATATAATTTAACTTTTAATAGTTTCGTTATACTTTATCTGTATACCCATGCAATCAGCATAGATAAAGTCCTTGATTATGTTTTAATACAAATGAATCGTAATTCGATGTTGAAACTCATTTGTAAACACTGCATATTCTAAATTCGTTCCTAGTCGATTCAGCCGCCTAAAACAGGGATAAAGGCCGCTTGAGCTCGAGACTAGCATCTGTGATGTTGTGTACTGCGTTTCTTGGTAAGGGCATAGAGATGTCCAAACATGCAGATGGGTAGTCATATGATGATTATACCGAACAACCCTCCCTCGGACTTTCCAAGTGGTTATCATTCATCGAGAGGATAAGTCCGTGGTTATGATTGTACACCATTAGTCCTTACGACCCGGGACAACACTGAGGCTCTATATGTTAGGGCTGTGCTTTGACTCGTTTACCGACTCCAGGAGAGTCATCAGGTGGTGAGGTTGGGTACAGTTGCGACACATATAGGAGCCAGTGCATTGTAGTCGGGGATTCACCGCTCACCTACGGGTGTGGATATCCTATGTGATCTGATGTAATAATAGTGCATGGAATCTCTGGCCAGAGTATGAGATGTACATTGGAGAAGGAGTTCTCCAATAGTACACGCGATGCCACTATTATATGTGTGGGGACCCGGACGCTAATCGTGTTCTTAATCCTCATTGAGACTAATTAATCAATTATAAAACAGGGACTAAAAATTTTTCTTTTTAAATTGCGGAACGTAGTGAAATAAAACATATATACATCTCAGTATATAAAATACAAATCCTGTATTACAAAACATTTATTCAAACTAGAGTTTAACATCTAATATCAAGTGTTCAAACCCTATCTCAGATCAAAGTCTGAAGTCTCCACTCTAACTCAATCTCTCCTCATCTCCTCGACCCTGAACCTGTCCCACCTGTTGTCAAGTACACATACAGACAAGACAACAGCCGGATAAACCGGTGAGAATAACTCCCAGTATAAATCAATGAAACATGCAATCATATAACAAATATAAAGCATGTAATCAGGTATCAACAATATGTAACAATCTGAAACATAATCAATACCACACTGTCAACAATACTCGTAGCTACAAAATTCAGACTAGACTCAATCCTAGTCTAGGGATCCCGGTTCCAGACGTCGGTTTGCATATATCGACTAACAGTAATAGAAAAGACTCCAGTTCTATCCACGTCGATATAGTATCGATTAACAGTAATAGAAAAGACTCCAGTTCTATCCACACCGATACAGTATCGATTAACAGTAATAGACGAAACCCTGATTCTATTCACATTGATATATTATCGATTACCAGTAATAGAGCAAGCCCTGATTCTATTCACATTGATATGATATCGATTACCAGTAATAGAACAAAGTCCGATTCTATCTACATCGATATAACATCGATTAACAGTAATAGAAGGAACGATGAATCTATCCACATCGATATAATATCAATCAACTGTAAGGTCCAAAAATAAGACGACGTAATCCAACTGCATGCGAATCTAGGAAATACGAAAAATGAGTAATTAATTTACTTTATTTGCTAATTAATTATGTGACTTACATGTTTACTTGTTAAAAGGAGATTTAATTGTCAATCATGCATAAAATGATAATTAGGGGATATTCAAGTGACGATCGAGGAACGGGGACCGAGGGCTGAAGAAAATGAAAAATATTTTATTAAATAATTATTTTCAATTATTTAAAAGATGGTCGATATTTTTAAGCATTTTCGAAAATAAGGAATTTTGAGATGATTTTATACGCCGGGACGAAAATTTTATCGGTGTTGGTTTTTCAAACAAAAATCGAGCTTTTTAGCAACCCGGCTAATAAATACAAATTTTTATTAAAAGAAAACTTTACTACCTTTTTTAATTAAATCCTACTTAATTTAATTGGGCTTTAAATTGTGGCTTAATAGGCCTAAAGTCTAGATTAGTGAACTATTAGTATTTAATGTGTAATTTTTGTATCAAACCCTACACAATCAAGACTCAAGTCTCGGCCACCTCTCTATTATTCTGAAAATTCTTTTCCAAACACCACACACACCACTCACGAAACTTTAAAGAAGAATTTGGAAGGGTTTTCGCAAGGTTTCAAGGAGATCAAGCCAACGTTTCCGTCCCGTTCTTCGTCGTCAACGATAATCTGAGCGTAAAATACGCAAAGGCACACCTTAATCTCCTTTTACTCATCCATCATATCATAATATCTTTTAATTGTTGCACGTACAAAGAAATTGATTGAAATCTTTTAAGAATTTTCGGATATAGCATGCATACTTGAGAAAACTTGGGTTTTGATGCCGATTCTTGAACTGTTTTTATGCGAGGGGCTGCCATGATCATAGGTGATGATCAAGGGAAGTTTTAGAAAGAATTTAAGATGTCCTAGAACCACCCAAACGCTGCAACATGAATCTGAACAAGCAAGAACCGATTCTGCTGTCATATGGCTTAGGGGATCGGGTTTCTTGATCTAGGGGGGAGGGCTGGCTGGGGCTTACGTTCAAGGCTGGCTAGGGGCGTGGGGGAGTCTAGGGTAGAGTCTAAGCCGTGCTAAGACTCGATTCTGAAAGCGGGGAGGAGTCCTGAATCTTGAGGACTCTCACCCGAGAACCAAGAAAGATCGCGTGCAGGGTCTGGCCTTGTGCAGGCTTGGGCGCGCGATTCTGGAGGGGCTGGGCTGGGTTAGGTCTAGTCCTTAGGGTCTGTAGGTGAGGCACAACACGCTGGTTCATGGCCAGAGTCGTTGGCTAGGCCCACACGATCACACAACATAGAGTCACGCATGGCACAAACTCTCGGCCAGGATAGGAGTTGCTTGGGTTGTCTCGTTTTTGGGTTCTGGACGATTTCCTGGTCTAACTTAGTGTCCAGTAGGCAACTTTAGCATGTTAGGCATCTTTTGGCTCGATATGGTTCGGGGGTAACTCGATAAAATTAAGAGATGGCTCGGGGTCGAAGTTTAGGTGTCAAATGAGTTCTAAAATAAAGAAAATTTGGAAAACGACTCACGGGGGTCGAGTCGCGATCCATAAGGCCTAAAATAATATAAAAAGACTGAATTTAGAATTTAGGAATTTTATATTAAAGTTTGGTATTTTTTTCGGGATTAAAACACCGTTAAAATAATTAAGAAAAGATAATTGAAAAAGTTTAAGTTTTAAGCCAAATAAAAGTACGAAAAAATTCACGTAAGCTTAAATAATTATTTGGGAGATGTTAGAGTCATGAAATCAAGAAAATAATCGAAAACGAAAAATGTCGACGCCAGGGGTAAAACGGTCATTTTACACCGGGAAATTAGTAAAGGTCATGGCAGTGCCCGAAATGCTGTTTTTGTGATATTATGATTATTTTCAAATGTTTATGAATCGTTCATGATTAAATGATGATTTTTAAATGTCTAAGGAATTTTTTTATGAATTAAGAAGACATCTAAAATACATGTTGCATGCTTGGTTTCCAAAATGAAAATTTAAATATTATTCACGATTTTTGATAAGTGATGTGAATGAAATACGTTGAATGATGCGAAGTGATTGTGACTAGTTCGTCAATGGTGGCGATATCGTGAGGGTGATGGTCCCAGTGGGAGCCCGACGATCGTGTTTCCATTATTGCGAACAAGAGGTTAAGAGGTTATGAGGTTTGAGGTTAGGATAGGAATGTCGTGAGGGGAAAGCCCATTGGGAGCCCCGACGATCGTATTTCTATTCGATTCATGTTAGGCCAGGGCCCAGTTGACCGGTGAGAGTGTTGCTGGTGTCCCCCGCCGCCCAGTACTGTGGTTTTATTTCTGATGGATCCATCAAGAGGTCATGTCATGAGAGGAAAGTCACAATTAACGATCTGAATTCAACAAAGGAAAAAGGAAAAGGAAAAATGTTTAGGATCATGAAAAATGTTTTATGTCATGTCATGTTGAGGAAAAAGGGAAAAAGGTTAAGGTTTATGAAATGCATCATGAAAACATTTATGAAAATGTTTATATTTAAAGTTTTATGCATCATGAAAAATGTTTACGAAAATGTTTATGATTAAATTTGTGCATCTTCATGAAAACGATATTTTAAGTACAAGTATTTTTCACCGTTATATGTTTGACTGTATTACGTATTACTCGTTATAAAGATTATGGTGTGTTGAGTCTTTAGACTCACTAGGTGTGATGGATGTAGGTGGTTCTGAGGGAGGATTTGACGGGTGATACTACTGGACTGAAGGTGCACACAACCCGAGGACCAGCGCATTATTTTCCGCATTACGCTTTATAATTTCTTTTAAAGATTTTAAGACCATTTATTTACGCTTTTGAGAGGTTTTGGAGAGTTTAGTATGGGCTACACTTTTCAACATTTATTGCTTTTTAGGTTTGGTAAAACGTTTTACGATTTCTGGTTTGACTATTACCTTTCAATTTTCAAATACTAGTTGGATGATTTACTTTAAAATGGTGCAAGATTATTTTTATGTGCATGTGCATGCAATGACCGAAAATGTGGGAGATTTAAAAAAAAAAAAAAAATTTCTAGTACTTTTAAAGCATATAAAAGATGAGGACGTTTCAGTTGGTATCAGAGCGGTGGTTCCTGTATAGGGTTGTGCCACCATCAGCGCCGGGAAGATCAGTCGTCAAGCCTCAATCTGTAAGTTTACATGCTTTATGTGATTTTATGATATAAACCTGCATGAAGTTATGGATATTATGTTTATGATGCATGTTTATTATCTTTTCGAGTATTTATGCTTTGCATGCTTAATCTGCTAAATGAGTTAGGATTTGTCGCATGATTAGAGAACTTAGATTTAAATGCATGTTGGTTACGTTAGAATTTGGAAAAACATTCAGATAACAATGCCTCCTAGACGCGCACCAGTTCACGATAATCAAGCCGAGAATAGCGTTAACCGTCGAGGAAACAGTCAAGGAAATGCACCACCACCACCACCCCCACCAGGGGATCCTGCTACTCGTGCCTTAGAAGGCATGACTCGACTCTTTGAACAACAGATACAGCAGCAGCAGTTGCAGCAGCAGCAGTTACAGCTGCAGTTACAGTAGATGCAGCAGCAGCAGCCGCCACCTAGGCCACAGCAGGATGTTTACGAGCAGTTCCGGAGGCTAGGGCCAAAGGAATTTTCTGGCACCACCGATCCATTTGCTGCTGAGAGTTGGATCCGTTCGTTAGAGGTGCATTTCCGCTATCTGGACATGGGAGATGCCGACCGTGTGAGGTGCACCACCTATCTGCTTAGGGATGATGCTTCTTTATGGTGGGAGGGAGCCGAGCACGGTGTTGACCTTGCTACACTCACTTGGGCACAGTTCAAAACGAAATTCTACGAGAAATATTTTACTGCTGATGTCCGAAGCCGCATAAAGAGGGAATTCATGACTCTCCGTCAGGGAGACGTACCTGTTGCTGACTTTGTGAAGAAGTTCGATAGGGGCTGCCATTTTGTGCCCCTTATTGCGGGAGATGCGGAGGAGAAGCTTAGGCACTTCATGGATGGCCTACGACCTACTGTTCGGGATAAAGTCATGATGATGAATCCGGGGAATTACGCTACGGCAGTTACATGTGCTTACCGAGCTGAGCAATCCTTGAAAGATATTGACTTTGAGCTACAGCGGAAGAGGCAGCAGCATCAGAATAATAATCAGCCTGCCAAGAAGCCATATACGGGACCTCCTAGACCTCAAGGGCCTCAAAAGCCCCAAGGTCAAGTTAAGAAGCCGGTGCCGCCGAAGCCGCAGAATCCGGGAGCACCAAAGCCTAATGAGAGACAACCTTGCAAGCAGTGCAACCGCCTTCATCTTGGCAAATGCGAATGGGGATCTCGTAAATGTTTCTTCTGCAAAGAGGATGGACACATAGCCAATGATTGCCCAAAGAGGTTAGCAGCTACTACGGCCCGAGCTTATGTTATGAATGCCGAGGAAGCTGAGGAAGAGGCAGACACTACACTCATCACGGGTAACCTAGTCATTTAACATTTTTATATTGCTTATTACTTAAATTGGTTATTAAGATTAAATTGGGATTAAGTTTCAACCTAGAATAAATTAGGTTGCATGTTCTACCCAGTTGAATTTAAGTGACGATTTTAGAAACCCTAGAGAGTGATTCAAAATTTTGTGCCTTATTTTATGTGAAGGATGTTGATTCCAAATAAAAAGTTTTAGGGCCAAAAAGAAAATCATTAAGGAAATTTTCGAAAATTTTGGGGGGAAAAATTGCAAATTTCGAAACTTCAAGGGACTTAAATGCCAATACTCGAAACTTGAAGGACCTAAGTGCAATTTCTGAATTCTTAAGGACCAAAACGCAATTATCAAGACTTAAAGGACCTAATTGAAATTCTGAAATAAGTTATGGATTAAATTGCAATAATTCAAAAATTTTGGGTCAATATTGCAAATCTCAATAAGTTAAGGGACTAATGTGCAAATCTTCCTAGAAATGTTTAAGTTCAACACGAAAACTTCGTTTAACCTTGGGAATTAATGATAGTAAATCCTTAAGTTTCAACACGAAAAGATTTAAAAGACGTTTCCATCACAGGGAGGATCATCATTCTAGGGGTAGCTACCTATGCTTTGCTAGATTCGGGAGCTACACATTCCTTCATATCAGAAACCTTCACCAAAAGACTGAATATTACTCCTCAAGATATGGGTTTGGGTTTCAAGGTCTCGATTCCTTCCGGTGATCAGATGCTCACATCTAAGATTGTTAAGAATTTGGAGCTTCGTTTATTCAGAGATGTGGTTCGGGCAGATCTCATTGTGCTACCTATGCCCGAATTCGATATTATACTTGGGATGGATTGGCTATCAGCGAATGGAGCTTCGATTGATTTTCGTCAGCGATCAGTATCTATTAGGCCACCCAGTGGTAAATCTTTTGTTTTTGAGGCGGCAAGAATCAAGCAAATGCCGCATATTATCTCTTGTCTATGTGCGAGGAAGCTTATTAAGCGGGGATGCCAAGCCTATCTAGCATGTGTCACTACTACGCATGCATCTACCAGTCAGAAGTTAGAAGATGTTGATATTGTGAGGGATTTTCCTAGAGTCTTTCCCGAAGACGTTTCTGGCATTCCACCCGATCGTGAGGTGGAGTTCTCTATTGATCTCATGCCGGGCACTGTACCTATATCTAAAGCACCGTATCGTCTAGCACCCGCTGAAATGAAAGAACTAAAAGATCAAATCCAAGAATTGCTAGACAAGGGTTTTATTCGCCCTAGTTACTCTCCATGGGGCGCTCCGGTATTGTTTGTGAAAAAGAAAGATGGTAGCATGCGTCTTTGCATTGATTATCGGGAGCTCAACAGGGTCACCATCAAAAATAAGTATCCATTACCGAGAATTGAGGATTTATTTGACCAATTGCAAGGAGCTTCGATATTTTCAAAAATTGATCTGCGATCGGGATACCATCAGTTGAAGGTTAAGGAGTCTGATGTTCACAAGACGGCATTTCGCACAAGATATGGGCACTATGAGTTTATGGTCATGCCCTTCGGGTTGACCAATGCGCCAGCGATCTTCATGGATCTCATGAATCGCGTCTTTCAGCCGTATCTGGATCAGTTTATCATTGTCTTCATTGATGACATATTGATCTATTCCAAGAGCAGAGAGGAGCATAGTAGCCATCTGAGGACCGCACTGCAAGTACTGCAAGACAGGAAGCTTTATGCAAAATTCAGCAAGTGCGAGTTTTGGCTTGATAGAGTGGCATTCTTAGGCCACATCATTTCTAGTAGTGGGGTAGAGGTCGATCCAAGTAAAGTTGAGGCAGTGAAAGAGTGGCCAGTACCGAAAAGCGTCACCGAGATTCGTAGTTTCTTGGGACTAGCTGGATATTATCGCAAATTCATCAAGGGATTCTCCTCTATAGCCGTGCCTTTGACATCTTTGACTAAGAAGAATGCCAAGTTTATTTGGGGACCCGAATGTCAAGACAGTTTTGACAAGTTGAAGCAAGCCTTGATATCAGCGCCAGTGCTATCTATGCCGTCAGGGCAAGGGGATTATGTTCTTTATACCGACGCTTCTAAGCTTGGTCTAGGCGCAGTTCTTATGCAAAACGACCGAGTTATCGCCTATGCGTCAAGACAGTTGAAAATTCATGAAAAGAACTACCCTACTCACGATCTTGAGCTTGCAGCAGTAGTGTTCGCACTAAAGATTTGGAGACACTACCTTTATGGGGAGAAGTGCAAAATCTTCACCGATCATAAAAGCTTGAAATACTTCTTCACCCAAAAGGAACTGAATATGAGACAGCGCAGATGGCTTGAATTGGTAAAGGACTACGATTGTGACATTAGCTACCATCCGGGGAAAGCTAATGTAGTGGCAGATGCATTGAGTAGAAAAGCAGCAGTTATCTCAGATCAAAGTCTGAAGTCTCCACTCTAACTCAATCTCTCCTCATCTCCTCGACCCTGAACCTGTCCCACCTGTTGTCAAGTACACATACAGACAAGACAACAGCCGGATAAACCGGTGAGAATAACTCCCAGTATAAATCAATGAAACATGCAATCATATAACAAATATAAAGCATGTAATCAGGTATCAACAATATGTAACAATCTGAAACATAATCAATACCACACTGTCAACAATACTCGTAGCTACAAAATTCAGACTAGACTCAATCCTAGTCTAGGGATCCCGGTTCCAGACGTCGGTTTGCATATATCGACTAACAGTAATAGAAAAGACTCCAGTTCTATCCACGTCGATATAGTATCGATTAACAGTAATAGAAAAGACTCCAGTTCTATCCACACCGATACAGTATCGATTAACAGTAATAGACGAAACCCTGATTCTATTCACATTGATATATTATCGATTACCAGTAATAGAGCAAGCCCTGATTCTATTCACATTGATATGATATCGATTACCAGTAATAGAACAAAGTCCGATTCTATCTACATCGATATAACATCGATTAACAGTAATAGAAGGAACGATGAATCTATCCACATCGATATAATATCAATCAACTGTAAGGTCCAAAAATAAGACGACGTAATCCAACTGCATGCGAATCTAGGAAATACGAAAAATGAGTAATTAATTTACTTTATTTGCTAATTAATTATGTGACTTACATGTTTACTTGTTAAAAGGAGATTTAATTGTCAATCATGCATAAAATGATAATTAGGGGATATTCAAGTGACGATCGAGGAACGGGGACCGAGGGCTGAAGAAAATGAAAAATATTTTATTAAATAATTATTTTCAATTATTTAAAAGATGGTCGATATTTTTAAGCATTTTCGAAAATAAGGAATTTTGAGATGATTTTATACGCCGGGACGAAAATTTTATCGGTGTTGGTTTTTCAAACAAAAATCGAGCTTTTTAGCAACCCGGCTAATAAATACAAATTTTTATTAAAAGAAAACTTTACTACCTTTTTTAATTAAATCCTACTTAATTTAATTGGGCTTTAAATTGTGGCTTAATAGGCCTAAAGTCTAGATTAGTGAACTATTAGTATTTAATGTGTAATTTTTGTATCAAACCCTACACAATCAAGACTCAAGTCTCGGCCACCTCTCTATTATTCTGAAAATTCTTTTCCAAACACCACACACACCACTCACGAAACTTTAAAGAAGAATTTGGAAGGGTTTTCGCAAGGTTTCAAGGAGATCAAGCCAACGTTTCCGTCCCGTTCTTCGTCGTCAACGATAATCTGAGCGTAAAATACGCAAAGGCACACCTTAATCTCCTTTTACTCATCCATCATATCATAATATCTTTTAATTGTTGCACGTACAAAGAAATTGATTGAAATCTTTTAAGAATTTTCGGATATAGCATGCATACTTGAGAAAACTTGGGTTTTGATGCCGATTCTTGAACTGTTTTTATGCGAGGGGCTGCCATGATCATAGGTGATGATCAAGGGAAGTTTTAGAAAGAATTTAAGATGTCCTAGAACCACCCAAACGCTGCAACATGAATCTGAACAAGCAAGAACCGATTCTGCTGTCATATGGCTTAGGGGATCGGGTTTCTTGATCTAGGGGGGAGGGCTGGCTGGGGCTTACGTTCAAGGCTGGCTAGGGGCGTGGGGGAGTCTAGGGTAGAGTCTAAGCCGTGCTAAGACTCGATTCTGAAAGCGGGGAGGAGTCCTGAATCTTGAGGACTCTCACCCGAGAACCAAGAAAGATCGCGTGCAGGGTCTGGCCTTGTGCAGGCTTGGGCGCGCGATTCTGGAGGGGCTGGGCTGGGTTAGGTCTAGTCCTTAGGGTCTGTAGGTGAGGCACAACACGCTGGTTCATGGCCAGAGTCGTTGGCTAGGCCCACACGATCACACAACATAGAGTCACGCATGGCACAAACTCTCGGCCAGGATAGGAGTTGCTTGGGTTGTCTCGTTTTTGGGTTCTGGACGATTTCCTGGTCTAACTTAGTGTCCAGTAGGCAACTTTAGCATGTTAGGCATCTTTTGGCTCGATATGGTTCGGGGGTAACTCGATAAAATTAAGAGATGGCTCGGGGTCGAAGTTTAGGTGTCAAATGAGTTCTAAAATAAAGAAAATTTGGAAAACGACTCACGGGGGTCGAGTCGCGATCCATAAGGCCTAAAATAATATAAAAAGACTGAATTTAGAATTTAGGAATTTTATATTAAAGTTTGGTATTTTTTTCGGGATTAAAACACCGTTAAAATAATTAAGAAAAGATAATTGAAAAAGTTTAAGTTTTAAGCCAAATAAAAGTACGAAAAAATTCACGTAAGCTTAAATAATTATTTGGGAGATGTTAGAGTCATGAAATCAAGAAAATAATCGAAAACGAAAAATGTCGACGCCAGGGGTAAAACGGTCATTTTACACCGGGAAATTAGTAAAGGTCATGGCAGTGCCCGAAATGCTGTTTTTGTGATATTATGATTATTTTCAAATGTTTATGAATCGTTCATGATTAAATGATGATTTTTAAATGTCTAAGGAATTTTTTTATGAATTAAGAAGACATCTAAAATACATGTTGCATGCTTGGTTTCCAAAATGAAAATTTAAATATTATTCACGATTTTTGATAAGTGATGTGAATGAAATACTTTGAATGATGCGAAGTGATTGTGACTAGTTCGTCAATGGTGGCGATATCGTGAGGGTGATGGTCCCAGTGGGAGCCCGACGATCGTGTTTCCATTATTGCGAACAAGAGGTTAAGAGGTTATGAGGTTTGAGGTTAGGATAGGAATGTCGTGAGGGGAAAGCCCATTGGGAGCCCCGACGATCGTATTTCTATTCGATTCATGTTAGGCCAGGGCCCAGTTGACCGGTGAGAGTGTTGCTGGTGTCCCCCGCCGCCCAGTACTGTGGTTTTATTTCTGATGGATCCATCAAGAGGTCATGTCATGAGAGGAAAGTCACAATTAACGATCTGAATTCAACAAAGGAAAAAGGAAAAGGAAAAATGTTTAGGATCATGAAAAATGTTTTATGTCATGTCATGTTGAGGAAAAAGGGAAAAAGGTTAAGGTTTATGAAATGCATCATGAAAACATTTATGAAAATGTTTATATTTAAAGTTTTATGCATCATGAAAAATGTTTACGAAAATGTTTATGATTAAATTTGTGCATCTTCATGAAAACGATATTTTAAGTACAAGTATTTTTCACCGTTATATGTTTGACTGTATTACGTATTACTCGTTATAAAGATTATGGTGTGTTGAGTCTTTAGACTCACTAGGTGTGATGGATGTAGGTGGTTCTGAGGGAGGATTTGACGGGTGATACTACTGGACTGAAGGTGCACACAACCCGAGGACCAGCGCATTATTTTCCGCATTACGCTTTATGATTTCTTTTAAAGATTTTAAGACCATTTATTTACGCTTTTGAGAGGTTTTGGAGAGTTTAGTATGGGCTACACTTTTCAACATTTATTGCTTTTTAGGTTTGGTAAAACGTTTTACGATTTCTGGTTTGACTATTACCTTTCAATTTTCAAATACTAGTTGGATGATTTACTTTAAAATGGTGCAAGATTATTTTTATGTGCATGTGCATGCAATGACCGAAAATGTGGGAGATTTAAAAAAAAAAAAAAATTTCTAGTACTTTTAAAGCATATAAAAGATGAGGACGTTTCATCAACAGTAATAGAATAAGCTATACATCTATCCACATCGATATAATATCAACTAACAGTAATAGAAGAAGTTATCAGTCTACCCACATCGATAATCCATCATCTAATGACAGACTTTGGCACCACCGCCAATACACCATCTTATGACATCGTGCAATGTGCCCGTGGCGATACCACCACTAACGGCACTTCTGTCATAAGATTACTCTTCTAATACCTGTAATCTATAACTCAAGAAAACAAGTATATCAATCAATCAATGCAAATATCAATGCAATAAAGTAAAGTATGTGATTTAGGGAAACTCAAGTCTCAGCTGACTCAAGTCCATCTCCCAATACCACATTGACTTATACCTTTGTCTTCATGATCTGACGAAGACAAAGACTCCCTTTCACGTCTGTCCATGTCAATCTGAATTCACAATATCGAATAGACTGTGTCAATCTACAGCTCAATTCAAAGCATGTTCTGATCAATATCGAATCAAGACACAATCAAATTCATATCGACAATATCACGATATAATCAAAATCAATACTGAGTCTGATCAATATCAATTCACTGATGTTTCGATGGTATAAAAATACAATCTCAGTAACCCCGTCAATCCCAACATCACAGATATAATACAGAAACTCATAATCAATATCAATATCAATACCAAATTCTATATCAATTCTGTACAATCCCGCAATCCCGGCAATACAATCTTGATACAACAAGTCAACAACTCATCTGATCTCAATCTGACTAATATCAATATATCCAGTGATATAGTATAAATCAGATATTAATTCCAGTATCACAAAATCAAGAATACCACAATTCTGATATCAATTCAGTATATTTCAATCGAATCAACTCTGAAAATTCATAACAATTTCATACACAGTCCGTTCTTCAGTCTGACTTCAGATATACGATGTCTACTGTGTCAAGAACATCATATCTAACTCTTTTTCAATTTAGACAATATCATAAATTCAAAACATGTCTAAACGTAGCAAAACTTACGTCCAGTTGTAGTCTACGTTGATAGGAACTCGGTACTGAAGTCGGATTTAAAATCTGACGGACGGATTTTTCGCAAATTAATTTCAAACCTCGGAACTTCAAAACCTTCCCCTCGATTTCTTTTTCCTCTGAAGATTACGTTTACATGTATATATATATATATATACACCCACGCAGCATACGAGAGACCAAGTGGCGAGTTTTGAGTCTGCATGCCGCGCGCATATGCGCGTCCTTGTCTCGCGCATATGCGCGAGACCTACTGGAGTGCTCGCGCATATGCGCGAACACAAGTCGCGCATATGCGCGAGGTCTCCTGCACAATGCGTTGGCTACTGGACATGCCGCGCATGTGCGCGCCTACCCGCCGCGCATGTGCGCGGAAGCTTCTGTCCTATGCGTGCATGCCTCGCGCATCTCGTTGCGCATGTGCGCGACTCGTGTCTCCCTCGCACATATTTCGTGTATTATTCCGTCTTTTCGGGCCACTCCATTCCGTCTATAATTACCGTAATTAATTAATAAATCATTTCAGATTAATTCCAGATTACGGTAATCATACCCAAATCATTTCAGATTACGGTAATTAAATTCTAGGGCATTACATTTCTCCCCCTCTTAGATTAGAGTTTGTCCTCGAACTCTCACTAAATTAATTCAAATCTATCAGAAGAAATGTATAACAGAGTTTAACATCCAAACTCATTTCATTAACATTATTCTAAGGTATCTTTCTTTCTCGGATCTTGACTCCAAACGGAAAATACTCATTCAAGAAGTATAATGTCATAATACTACTTGAAATGATTCGTGACATAATCAATCGTAAAATATTGGCTATACAGCATCCGTATATGACAATCAATAGTTCTATAACAAATCAGTATCCTCATTTATCAATCCTAGTCAAGGATATATTCAATTTCCAGCTCCAATTCCCAATCGTCATCATCCGACATTGGTCTATGTCAAAGTAAATTTACGAGTTGTTTGCATTTTTTTTTTCTTCTGAATCATACTCCTGATTCTATCAAATCAAATCTCAGAGATCCTTCATACAACGGAAATTAACAGTTCTCACTGTACCAAATCTCTAAGAATGCTATCTCAATACGCATTTGATAGCTATCGTCGTATGAAAATTCATAAATAACACTCAGTTATTTCAACTAGTGCTAAAATCAAGCACTACAACTACTGGATATCTTCCAGTATCAGGATAGTTCGCTCCGATGATCCTTCAATTATGCACAATAAAGAAAAGAGTTAATTGTATATAGTGCCAAAAGTATAAAAGCAACCAAACTCCTGGTATGATATATTCTACTTGGGCATTCAATACAATCTGACCTCTTTTCTAGCACAATTTCAGTCGTCTAATAGTATCTGTACATCGTCCTGTACAATATAATAGAGGCAGATTCGAACGATCTGTCATTCATAATCACATCACCGTACAATAAAAACAAGAATTCAGTAGTGTTATCACACAATTCTTAGAAATGTACTCCCATTTCTATTTAAAAATCGACAATCAAGATAATCAATCTCTTGGTTTCCCTCTTTCTGTCTTCAATTGTTGGCAATTCACATATTTCAATACATATTCTGCCACAACTGATCGCATTTGTTTATATCAAAACCATACTTCCAAATTTCATACCTGTTCTGTTACGGAAAAGAATACTGAATCGATCACTGTGCACTTCTGACCCTGTCTGTCATTCCAGATTCGGAATATTCGGCACCAACAAGATATATATATAACAGTAATACCTACCTGATGTTCTGATCGACGCTCAGATTCGGTTGTACTGTATATAATCACAATAATATATCACAATCGGTATCATATACGGATTCCGAATAATATCAATATCGGCTCCGATTCGAGTATAAATCAATATCTGATAATGCTGACTAACTGATCACATCTTCAAATCGTTTAGATCAACTGCTATATCTTCTTCGAATGTAATGTCCCCCAAACAATATAATCTGTCTCAATACTGTTCAGAACAATAACCATTCGCAAGCAATTTCAAAACAACAATCGGATATAATAACCTACCAAACTCCAGCAAATATAATTATATGATATTGCTGTCGTTTCAGTCAGTAATCACTGTCCTCAACTATCTTTATATCCAACCCATTCTGTATACAATAATCTGAACTCCCAGATTATTCCATACAAGATATTCAATTCAATCAATCTTATATCACGAGTATATCAACGCATCATAGATACACGGTATAAAATCATCAGAATACCTCGGAATACAGAATTCATCAACCCATAACAGAACTGAGATATCTCATAGAGAAATACATATTCAGATATAACTCTAACTCTCAAGCCATAAATCATCAAACTGCTATCTCAATTCTTTTAATTCATTCAGTATTATTCTATACATAATTCTAAAATAACACCAGTACCTGGTATAGAATCAAGGCTGTAATCCATTTCCCTGATACAAAGCAAATCTAAAATCTAAATCTGCGAGACTATAGCAAATCTCCTGCTATCGACAAATCAGCTCCTGATATGCTCAATTTCAGTAATCAACTGAATATATAAGGAATTACTCCATTCCTTACGATAATCATCAAGTCATATAGTACGGATATCAAGGAATTCAAAATCGAGAATTCTTACCGTACATTATTTATTCTTTGGCCATTTCAGGTCAAAATCTTACCATCTCCTGGCAAGAATCTATACTCACTCTGTACTTGTTATTATATATCAATAATATAGTTAAAATCAAACAACACAAGTACAACATCATCTAATTCTATCTCATTCTCATTTTACTGCAGTATATGATATTTACAGAATTCACTGATAACAATCTTTTCCTCCAAAAGATTAAAACAAAACTCAATACTACAGTATACACAGACCCAACAGGTACAATGTATATCAATGCAACTCAGTCAAAGATAATAGTAAAGAATGCATTAGTATATATCAATACATATGCAATCTAATCATAAAAGACCCGTACCTGTCACTGTATCATCAAGTGTGTGCTGGGTCTGTTTCTCGATCACCACCCCCAGATGATCCTGCTCCCTGAAATCTTCGGGCACCTTTCTGTGGACACACTCTAGCAAAATGTCCTTGCTGTTTACAAATGCGGCAGTTGCCAAACACTCCTCGTCACTGTTCTGTGGAATGTCTTCCCCCGCAATTTCTGCAATAAATGCCAGTATAACTCGGACTAGAACCGCTAGAGCTAGATGAACCGCTCCCAAATTTCTTGAATTGTTTCTTTTGAACTTTCAACATCTCTTTCTTTTCTCCACTACCGCTGCCCATCTCGATTCTGGAAGGCAGTTGTTGTGGTATCGGTGTTGGAAGAACATATGAAGCTTCTTTTTGTCTCATTAGAACGGTTTCTGCTCTTATGGCTCGATTCAGAGTATCAGCAAAATTACTCGGTTGTTTCACAGTCACCAAGGTGCGTATTTCCGGATTCAAGCCCTTGATAAACTGATCAGCTACAGCTGTATCATTTCTAGCCACTTGCGGACCAAACCGTAACAAGGTGAAGAAATGGGCCAAATATTCATCGATCTTTAATGGACCCTGCCTCAAATATGCAAATTCTGCTCTTTTGTCCTCTCGATATGATAGAGGTACAAACCTTTGATAAAATTCAACCTTGAAAAGTTTCCACGTAATCGTGAAACCACCTATGGCTTCCCGGTTTACCAGCCACCAACTCCTAGCGACTTCCCGTAGTTGATTCCCAACCAGTTTAATTCTGCACTCGTCTGTGAATCCCAGAAATTCAAACAGCATTTCGATCTCCTCCAGCCAAGTCTCACAATCAGCTGGTGTCTCAACACCCCTCAAAATCGGTGGTTGAAACGACTGAAATCTTATCATCTGTGTTTCCATCAGAGTTTCAGACACATCCATCTGATCATACGATGTAATACCCCGTTCTGGAATTCGTCTAGGAGGAATATCTGATAATCACAGGTATTAGTAATAACAGGAGACAAGTCCGTCTCAATCCCAATCCTGATCAGCTTACCTCTGATCAAGAATTGGTTCTGATCCCGTTTCATATAATACATATTACCAAATCATCTCCGATATCCAGGTAACATGTAGTTTAGTACACAGTAACAACATACTGAAATCTTAGCAGATACAATGTTATTTCAACATTATATGCATTTCTATGCCATATAAATCCAGGCAATAAAACATAATATCGTGCTAGCATACATATAAATCATCAGTATATGAAATCACATGCTAGCAATCACATGCAGGGAAAGAAAACTCAATCTACCCCGCTCACTAACTCCTATCTCACTACTAAGGAACCTACAATTCAAGGACCTACAGCTCTGATACCACCTGTTGTGGGGATCCGGACGCTAATCGTGTTCTTAATCCTCATTGGGACTAATTAATCAATTATAAAACAGGGTCTAAAAATTTTTCTTTTTAAATTGCGGAACGTAGTGAAATAAAACATATATACATCTCGGTATATAAAATACAAATCCTGTATTACAAAACATTTATTCAAACTAGAGTTTAACATCTAATATCAAGTGTTCAAACCCTATCTCAGATCAAAGTCCGAAGTCTCCACTCTAACTCGATCTCTCCTCATCTCCTCGACCCTGAACCTGTCCCACCTGTTGTCAAGTACACATACAGACAAGACAACAGCCGGATAAACCGGTGAGAATAACTCCCAGTATAAATCAATGAAACATGCAATCATATAACAAATATAAAGCATGTAATCAGGTATCAACAATATATAACAATCTGAAACATAATCAATACCACACTGTCAACAATACTCGTAGCTACAAAATTCAGACTAGACTCAATCCTAGTCTAGGGATCCCGGTTCCAGACGTCGGTTTGCATATATCGACTAACAGTAATAGAAAAGACTCCAGTTCTATCCACGCCGATATAGTATCGATTAACAGTAATAGAAAAGACTCCAGTTCTATCCACACCGATATAGTATCGATTAACAGTAATAGACGAAACCCTGATTCTATTCACATTGATATATTATCGATTACCAGTAATAGAGCAAGCCCTGATTCTATTCACATTGATATGATATCGATTACCAGTAATAGAACAAAGTCCGATTCTATCCACATCGATATAACATCGATTAACAGTAATAGAAGGAACGATGAATCTATCCACATCGATATAATATCAATCAACAGTAATAGAATAAGCTATACATCTATCCACATCGATATAATATCAACTAACAGTAATAGAAGAAGTTATCAGTCTACCCACATCGATAATCCATCATCTAATGACAGACTTTGGCACCACCGCCAATACACCATCTTATGACATCGTGCAATGTGCCCGTGGCGATCCCACCACTAACGGCACTTCTGTCATAAGATTTGTAACGTCTGAAAAACCAACATACGTAAACCGCATGCATGCAAAATTATTTTAATTGCTTAATTATTTTATTTAATTGCTTTTAAATGCTAGCATGATGTTTATTATATGATTAAATGTATAATTGCATGATTAAATGATTATATGACATGTTTCATGAAAATAAAGATTTTACCCGAATATAAGATAATAGGCAGGGAAAAGGAGATCGGGGACGACCAAGACAAGAATAATTATTTTTCATTAAATAATTGCAAGGCTTCATAATATGATTAAAAATGATTTAAATTTTCTAAAATTGTTAGAGTTCGATTTAAATTTTCTAAAATTGTTAGAGTTCGAATTATTTTACGATTCGAGCTCTATTTTTCCCGGGAAGCCGGTTTTGGGCAAACGAGGAGTTTTAAAAGATCAAAAATATTATTTTATGGAAACTAATTTTATAAAATTTTATTATTAAGTGTTATTGGGCCTAATTTAATTAATTTATGTAGGCCCAATTTCCCATAAGCTTGCAAGCCCAAAACAAGGCCCATTTAACTTGCAAATTAAATTATAAATAAGTGTTTAGGTCTTCAAAACCTAATAATCTAGCCTCCAAACAGCCGAGAACACCTTGCACACACTCACAAGTATTTTAAAAAATAAGGGGAAGAAAAGCTTGTGTTCTTCGTCGCCCGTTCGTCTTTCCTCGCCGACGATTGAAAATTCGAGCGTTATAAACGCAAAGGCACGTTTCCTAAACTCTTTTAACATCATACAAATCATATTATGCATGATTTAATTGTGGATGCAAGAATAAAATAGGTATTCGATAATTTTTACGGTGGAATGTTTATACGACGTTTTTACGTTTTTATGAAAAACGATTTTTAATCCAACGATACGCTGCCAAGGTAGGATGATATATGATTGCAATATAATCAAAACATGATAAAATAAAATAAAAACAAGCTGGAACCGAAAGGGGAGAATTTCAGAGGAAGGTCCGTGAGTTTTTTTTTTTAAAAAAAAGGTGCGTGTATGCTTGGGTTGTTCAAGGGACTCGTTGTGTTGCATGGGGGCTTGGGGCTCGACCAGGGCTGGGGTTGGGTCCTAAGGGTCATGGTCTAGGTCTGGGTTGGGTCCTAGGGTGGCTAGGGTTCGAGTTTGTGGCTGGGGAAGGAGTTTACGCAGGGTGGGGCTCTTCTCGATGTAGTTTTCTGGTGGCCGAGAGATTCCAGGGGCTGGGGCTCGGTTGGGGCTGGGCTAGGTAGTTCATCAGGGTCCTAAGATGATGGGCAGGGGTCGGGCTAGGTGCTGGAGTAGGGGACTCGCTGCTGGTTGGACAAAACATGAGGAAGCGCAGGGAAGCTAAGGACGCGCGCAGGTTGTTTCTGTTTCAGTTGCTTCGTGCGCGGCGTCCAGGGCTTGGGCTGGTCTGGGTAGGGGCTGGCCGTGGTCCAGGGATGGTGAGGGTCGTGTGTGATCGCGGGTGGCTCGGCTAGAAGTGTCCTAGTTGGGTTAGGAATTCTACAGAAGCTAGGAGACTCACTCTCAAAACATGCAGAAAATGGGTCTTCTTTCCAGGAGAATTTGATCGACTTAGGGGCTGGTTTTAGGGGCTGGGCTTTGTCCGTAGGGTGCCTAGATGGGTTGTCTAGGGTTTGGCTCGAGGTGGCTCGGGCGTGGCTCGAGTAAATTGACAGATGGCTCGGTAGGTTCACTAAGGTGTCAATTCCGAAAATTTTAAGACAAAAATTGATCCATGGGTCCACGGGTGTGGCTCATGACTTGGAAGGGTAGAATAAATATTAAAAATGCTATGTTTAAAATTTGGGGTCAAAATAACGAGTTTTGGATTTATTCGGAATTTAATCGCCGCACGAAACGCTAATTAACGAGTTAATTGAAAAGTCTAGTTTTAAGCTTTATAAAATTATGGAAAATTAGGTTTAAGCCTAAATAATTATTAAAAGCCTAAGTTTTCAATTTGGGAATTTTATATTAAGGTTTGGTTTAATTTGGGATTAAAACGCGTTAATACGTCTTATTTAAGGATTAATTTAAAAGTTACCAATTTATGCCAAATAAAAATATGAGAAAATTCATGTAGGCTTAAATAATTATTTATAATAATTCCATGTCATTAAATGCGAGAAAAAGATAAATTTCGAGAATTTTTACGTCCAGGGGCAAAACGGTCTTTTTACACTTAGGAAAATACTAAAACGCTTGGCAACGTCCCGAAGGATCAAACTTCACCCAAAATGATATATGATTGAAAGCTTATGATAAAAATGATTTTTATAATATATGATTTATGATGATGATTAAAGCTATTTTTAAATGATTTTTAAAATGATTTATTTATGCTTAAAGTTATTTTAAAATGATTTTACGATTTATGATTTAATTATACCTGAATCATTTTAATGGTTTACTTATGCTCAAAAGATTATTTTAAATAAAAATATGATTTTTAAATGTATGTGGATGCATATGTATTATTTGTTATCTATGTTTAGAACGTGTTGAGTCTTTAGACTCACTAGGTTTGTATGATGCAGGATTTGATTATTTTTGGAGGCGGTGACGATTGAGTCGATCGAGTGCAGCAGTACACACCCGAGGGCCTTTATGTTTCCGCACTAGTTTATTAGATTTATGATTTAAAGATTTATGTTCATGAGTTTAGTAGAGATATTTTTATGCTTTATTTATTATTAGTGATCTTTTCCAATATCGATTTAGGAAGTTTTGGTTAGGAGATGATTTAGGATTTTGTTTTATACACTTGAGATTTAAATGGTTAAATTATTATGATTCATGATTATGTTAAAATATTTTATTAAGTAATTTAGAATTTATGATTTAAGATTATAAAAAAAAAAAAAAAATCGAGGTCGTTTCAGTTGGTATCAGAGCCAGGTTTTCCCAAAAGGGTTGTGTACTGTCACTTCGAGAAGCTCAAGAAGTCACGCCTCAAATATGTGAGTTTTTACTGTTTTATATTTTATATGCTTAAAATTCTTTTAAATGTTTATATGATACATGTTATACATGTTAGTTGCATGTTGCATGAAGAAAAAAAAAAATTTTAAATGCATGTTGGTTACGTGGTTTGGACGACGTATACAGAGATGCCTCCTAGAAGGAATGTGCTTAGGACTGATGAGGGTAGACAGGAGGAGGATATCCCACAGCCTCCACCTGGTCAGGATGCTAGTGCCCGTGTACTAGCCGGTATGGCCCGTTTCTTTGAGCAACACGTAGGGAATGGAGCAATAGGTAGGCCAGAGCCAGTATATGAGCGTTTCAGGAGGATGCACCCCGATGAGTTCCATGGCACTACTGATCCATTTATGGCTGAGGGATGGATTAGATCATTAGAGGTAATATTTCGTTATATGGACATGGCGGACGCCGATCGCGTTCGATGTACTATCTACCTGTTGAAAGGCGACGCTTCGTTATGGTGGGAGGGAGCGGAGCGAGGAGTGAATATGGCGACTTTGACTTGGGAAGGATTCAAGAGAGTGTTCTATGACAAGTACTTCACCTCCGATGTTCGTTCTAGGATTAAGAGAGAGTTTATGAGTCTCCGTCAGGGGGATTGGACTGTTGCCGAGTTTGTGCAGAAGTTTGATAGGGGCTGTCACTTTATGCCCTTGATTGCCAATGATGCTGCTGAAAAATTACGACATTTTCTAGATGGTTTGAGGCCGACTATCCGACGCGATGTGATACTTGTCGATCCTGCTGATTATACTACCGCCGTTGCCAGGGCTCTTAGAGCCGAGCAGTCATTGAAGGATATCGATTGGGAGATGCAGCGAAAGAGGAACCGTGCTCAGCAAGCTAATCAGAGTAATAAGAAGCCTCATACGGGACCTTCTAAGCAACCAGAACCACCAAAACCACAAGGACAACCACCTAAAGGAAATGTTCCGAAAGGTGAGGAAAAACCACTTTGCAAGGAGTGCAATCGTCCACATTATGGCAAGTGCATGTGGGGCACCTTCAAGTGCTTCAAGTGCGGGGAGTTGGGACACAAGGCTGCGGATTGCACCAAGCCTAGGCAACCCATGACCGGAAGAGTCTATGTGATGCAAGCTACAGAAGATGAGACAGAGCCGACACTACACTGATTTCGAGGTAACCTAGCTGTTTAACATTTTTCTATGCTCTTCTTGCATGAAATGTTAAATTGGGTGATGGGATTTGATTGGGATATTGAAGAACTTAGAGGAAAATAGGATGCATGCGCTACTTGAACTAGACTTAGGAGTCGACATTGAGAATTTTTGGGTTAGAAATGCAAATTTCAAGATTTTGAGGACCGAATCGACGAGTAAGATTCGAGTTAGAGGTTAAGTTTGAGATGGGTAACGGAATTTAAGCTTGCAATCATCAAGTCAAGGAAAATTTCGAGGACGAAATTCAATTTAAGGGGGGGAGAATTGTAACGTCTGAAAAACCAACATACGTAAACCGCATGCATGCAAAATTATTTTAATTGCTTAATTATTTTATTTAATTGCTTTTAAATGCTAGCATGATGTTTATTATATGATTAAATGTATAATTGCATGATTAAATGATTATATGACATGTTTCATGAAAATAAAGATTTTACCCGAATATAAGATAATAGGCAGGGAAAAGGAGATCGGGGACGACCAAGACAAGAATAATTATTTTTCATTAAATAATTGCAAGGCTTCATAATATGATTAAAAATGATTTAAATTTTCTAAAATTGTTAGAGTTCGAATTATTTTACGATTCGAGCTCTATTTTTCCCGGGAAGCCGGTTTTGGGCAAACGAGGAGTTTTAAAAGATCAAAAATATTATTTTATGGAAACTAATTTTATAAAATTTTATTATTAAGTGTTATTGGGCCTAATTTAATTAATTTATGTAGGCCCAATTTCCCATAAGCTTGCAAGCCCAAAACAAGGCCCATTTAACTTGCAAATTAAATTATAAATAAGTGTTTAGGTCTTCAAAACCTAATAATCTAGCCTCCAAACAGCCGAGAACACCTTGCACACACTCACAAGTATTTTAAAAAATAAGGGGAAGAAAAGCTTGTGTTCTTCGTCGCCCGTTCGTCTTTCCTCGCCGACGATTGAAAATTCGAGCGTTATAAACGCAAAGGCACGTTTCCTAAACTCTTTTAACATCATACAAATCATATTATGCATGATTTAATTGTGGATGCAAGAATAAAATAGGTATTCGATAATTTTTACGGTGGAATGTTTATACGACGTTTTTACGTTTTTATGAAAAACGATTTTTAATCCAACGATACGCTGCCAAGGTAGGATGATATATGATTGCAATATAATCAAAACATGATAAAATAAAATAAAAACAAGCTGGAACCGAAAGGGGAGAATTTCAGAGGAAGGTCCGTGAGTTTTTTTTTTTAAAAAAAAGGTGCGTGTATGCTTGGGTTGTTCAAGGGACTCGTTGTGTTGCATGGGGGCTTGGGGCTCGACCAGGGCTGGGGTTGGGTCCTAAGGGTCATGGTCTAGGTCTGGGTTGGGTCCTAGGGTGGCTAGGGTTCGAGTTTGTGGCTGGGGAAGGAGTTTACGCAGGGTGGGGCTCTTCTCGATGTAGTTTTCTGGTGGCCGAGAGATTCCAGGGGCTGGGGCTCGGTTGGGGCTGGGCTAGGTAGTTCATCAGGGTCCTAAGATGATGGGCAGGGGTCGGGCTAGGTGCTGGAGTAGGGGACTCGCTGCTGGTTGGACAAAACATGAGGAAGCGCAGGGAAGCTAAGGACGCGCGCAGGTTGTTTCTGTTTCAGTTGCTTCGTGCGCGGCGTCCAGGGCTTGGGCTGGTCTGGGTAGGGGCTGGCCGTGGTCCAGGGATGGTGAGGGTCGTGTGTGATCGCGGGTGGCTCGGCTAGAAGTGTCCTAGTTGGGTTAGGAATTCTACAGAAGCTAGGAGACTCACTCTCAAAACATGCAGAAAATGGGTCTTCTTTCCAGGAGAATTTGATCGACTTAGGGGCTGGTTTTAGGGGCTGGGCTTTGTCCGTAGGGTGCCTAGATGGGTTGTCTAGGGTTTGGCTCGAGGTGGCTCGGGCGTGGCTCGAGTAAATTGACAGATGGCTCGGTAGGTTCACTAAGGTGTCAATTCCGAAAATTTTAAGACAAAAATTGATCCATGGGTCCACGGGTGTGGCTCATGACTTGGAAGGGTAGAATAAATATTAAAAATGCTATGTTTAAAATTTGGGGTCAAAATAACGAGTTTTGGATTTATTCGGAATTTAATCGCCGCACGAAACGCTAATTAACGAGTTAATTGAAAAGTCTAGTTTTAAGCTTTATAAAATTATGGAAAATTAGGTTTAAGCCTAAATAATTATTAAAAGCCTAAGTTTTCAATTTGGGAATTTTATATTAAGGTTTGGTTTAATTTGGGATTAAAACGCGTTAATACGTCTTATTTAAGGATTAATTTAAAAGTTACCAATTTATGCCAAATAAAAATATGAGAAAATTCATGTAGGCTTAAATAATTATTTATAATAATTCCATGTCATTAAATGCGAGAAAAAGATAAATTTCGAGAATTTTACGTCCAGGGGCAAAACGGTCTTTTTACACTTAGGAAAATACTAAAACGCTTGGCAACGTCCCGAAGGATCAAACTTCACCCAAAATGATATATGATTGAAAGCTTATGATAAAAATGATTTTTATAATATATGATTTATGATGATGATTAAAGCTATTTTTAAATGATTTTTAAAATGATTTATTTATGCTTAAAGTTATTTTAAAATGATTTTACGATTTATGATTTAATTATACCTGAATCATTTTAATGGTTTACTTATGCTCAAAAGATTATTTTAAATAAAAATATGATTTTTAAATGTATGTGGATGCATATGTATTATTTGTTATCTATGTTTAGAACGTGTTGAGTCTTTAGACTCACTAGGTTTGTATGATGCAGGATTTGATTATTTTTGGAGGCGGTGACGATTGAGTCGATCGAGTGCAGCAGTACACACCCGAGGGCCTTTATGTTTCCGCACTAGTTTATTAGATTTATGATTTAAAGATTTATGTTCATGAGTTTAGTAGAGATATTTTTATGCTTTATTTATTATTAGTGATCTTTTCCAATATCGATTTAGGAAGTTTTGGTTAGGAGATGATTTAGGATTTTGTTTTATACACTTGAGATTTAAATGGTTAAATTATTATGATTCATGATTATGTTAAAATATTTTATTAAGTAATTTAGAATTTATGATTTAAGATTATAAAAAAAAAAAAAAAAAAATCGAGGTCGTTTCAAGATTACTCTTCTAATACCTGTAATCTATAACTCAAGAAAACAAGTATATCAATCAATCAATGCAAATATCAATGCAATGAAGTAAAGTATGTGATTTAGGGAAACTCAAGTCTCAGCTGACTCAAGTCCATCTCCCAATACCACATTGACTTATACCTTTGTCTTCATGATCTGACGAAGACGAAGACTCCCTTTCACGTCTGTCCATGTCAATCTGAATTCACAATATCGAATAGACTGTGTCAATCTACAGCTCAATTCAAAGCCTGTTCTGATCAATATCGAATCAAGACACAATCCAATTCATATCGACAATATCACAATATAATCAAAATCAATACTGAGTCTGATCAATATCAATTCACTGATGTTTCGACGGTATAAAAATACAATCTCAGTAACCCCGTCAATCCCAACATCACAGATATAATACAGAAACTCATAATCAATATCAATATCAATACCAAATTCTATATCAATTCTGTACAATCCCGCAATCCCGGCAATACAATCTTGATACAACAAGTCAACAACTCATCTGATCTCAATCTGACTAATATCAATATATCCAGTGATATAGTATAAATCAGATATTAATTCCAGTATCACAAAATCAAGAATACCACAATTCTGATATCAATTCAGTATATTTCAATCGAATCAACTCTGAAAATTCATAACAATTTCATACACAGTCCGTTCTTCAGTCTGACTTCAGATATACGATGTCTACTGTGTCAAGAACAACATATCTAACTCTTATTCAATTTAGAAAATATCATAAATTCAAAACATGTCTAAACGTAGCAAAACTTACGTCCAGTTGTAGTCTACGTTGATAGGAACTCGGTACTGAAGTCGGATTTAAAATCTGACGGACGGATTTTTCGCAAATTAATTTCAAACCTCGGAACTTCAAAACCTTCCCCTCGATTTCTTTTTCCTCTGAAGATTACGTTTACATGTATATATATATATATATACACCCACGCAGCATACGAGAGACCAAGTGGCGAGTTTTGAGTCTGCATGCCGCGCGCATATGCGCGTCCTTGTCTCGCGCATATGCGCGAGACCTACTGGAGTGCTCGCGCATATGCGCGAACACAAGTCGCGCATATGCGCGAGGTCTCCTGCACAATGCGTTGGCTACTGGACATGCCGCGCATGTGCGCGCCTACCCGCCGCGCATGTGCGCGGAAGCTTCTGTCCTATGCGTGCATGCCTCGCGCATCTCGTTGCGCATTTGCGCGACTCGTGTCTCCCTCGCACATATTTCGTGTATTATTCCGTCTTTTCGGGCCACTCCATTCCGTCTATATTTACCGTAATTAATTAATAAATCATTTCAGATTAATTCCAGATTACGGTAATCATACCCAAATCATTTCAGATTACGGTAATTAAATTCTAGGGCATTACAATATGTAACACATAGTTATAGAATTAATATGCAACCCTCGATGAACCAATGGTTGCGGATTCGATCGGGATATTTGAGATGAAGGGACCGTACTGTACGTTAATCATAATCGACTGGTTCTTGCAGGCACTATCAGTGATACCTAGGGGATCATGGGGCGATGCTACTAGACGCTCTTACCATGATCCGATGGGTGCAATCAGAAATGAGTTCTGACATTCTTGATCAAGGTGTTGATGAAAAGAATGGGGCTAACTAGGGTAAGCCCGAATAAAGGATTATGTCCTGAATCACAAAGAGTTGTGAACCCACGGCTAGCTGTATCCCTGAACCATTGAGGGTCACACAAGCACTGGATCGTTTGTTCTCGTTTGAGAGAATAAAATTCAAGGTGTTGAATTTATATTATTATAGTAAATTCAAGTAGTTGAATTTATGATAATTAAATTTTGAGAGAATAAATTCAAGGAGTTGAATTTATAAAATTTTGAGAATATAATTTATTAAACTCAAAAGTTGAGTTTATTAAATATTAAATTTTGGAGGTGATAAAATTCAAGAAGTTGAATTTATAATAAATTCAAATGTTGAATTTATAATAGATTTAATTTATTAAGCTCAAAAGTTGAGTTTATTAAATATTAAATTAAAATTGGTGGGAAGTATGTTTAAGGCTTGTAGGAGTACAAGTCTAATATACTAAATAATTAAAGTTCTTAATGGACTTTGATTAATTAATTAAACTAGTTAGACTAGCCCAATTAATTAATCAAGTCTATTAATGTTAATTATGATTATTATGTTATGACTTAATTATAAAAAAGAATAATCAAGCCATAACCCTAGCACCACAAGACACCAATTTTTGAGAGTTGAGAATAGGAATTCAAAAGACTTTCAGCTATGAGATAGCATGCAATTTTAGAATCTTTTATTGACTTAATTAATTAGATTAATTAAGTTAAGAAATGATTAGAAAATAATAATGATGATTTTGATTTTTAATTTGGAGATAATCATCCGAAAGTTTTTTTTCCTTCCAACAAACATAATCCTCCAAATATATTTAGTTTACTTAATTAATTAGATTAATTAAGTAAAGGATAATTAAAGATTTATTTAGATTTCTTTATTCTCAATTTTTGCATAAGATTCATTGGAGAGTTTCAAGTTTTTGCAAGACTTCTTTTCGGCTCTCCCAATTTGAAAAAAAAAAAAATTAATTTTGTGCTCTCAAAAGTTTTGAACAAAAAGTGTGTTCTATCTCTTCGCAAAAATCTTCTATACTTTCTAGTGCAAGTTAGAAGAGGAACAAGCAATCCGGTCGTGGACATGATTCGAAGCAGATCGAAAAACGTTCGTAGGGATTTACAACAAGAGCTACGTCCGCTAATACCGGAGTAGTTGGTGCCAAGTGAAATTATTCACCAAAGGTATTTTCTAAACGTCCTATGAATGTTTGATTATGAAAACCATACGAGCGCCCAAACAAATATATTTTTATTGTCAAAATAAAATAAAATTTTAAAACTTCTGCTGCGTTTGGGCGTGTAGAAAACCGGGATCCAACAATTATAGCATAAATGAGTGAATATACATATCGATTCAACCGAAGCCAGAAAAATCTAAACAATGAATTAAATTTCAATTGCAAGAATTTTAAAAAAACAAAAAAAATACTACTTGAAAATTTAAATAATTACCATCCACGGGAGAATGAAACAATCTTTGTAGAAATTTTCTTCGATATTTGGTAATTTTATTATTCGATCAATATTATCAACAAACTCTAAATATTGGTTATCATCATTATTCTCCATTGTTAAGGAAGCAAAAGAAGATTACAAAAAGAGTGAAATTATCTAATCAAACTAATGAAATATTATAGGAAAAGTGAATAAATTGTAGGATTGATGAAAGGGCATATTATTCTTAAAAAATATGAAATTATTTAAGAAGGATCAATATTGTAAGAAAGAACATTACATATCAAAAGTGGAGTGTAATTATAAATTTTTGGAGTCTAAATATCATTCTCCATATTTTAGTTTCATATTAATATTTAATTCAATAAATCATATTATTGATCATTCAATAAACAACTCCTCAATTATCGTATCATTCAAATCAAATGGTACCTTAATTAACATGATTCGAAGTCTTAACTACGAAAAAATATTAGTATATACTTCAAAATTTTAAGGTATTTAGTGAAAACCTAATGTCCATTTTCGCTTGTCACCTTTCGTGAAGACCTAATCGGAGTTTAAAGGTTTAGAAATATTATATCTGAACTTTTTTATACTCCACAAAAGTATAGATGTATTAAAAATAGAATTTTGTAGAGTTTTAAAAGGTAATATTGTATTTAAACTTGACTTTTTGAAACTCTATAAAAATCAATAGCCATCTAAAAAGTCAATATATTTCCAATAACTTAATAAAATTCATTAGTACAAATCATGAGAACTTAGGTGTAACTACTACAAAAAGCAAAACATTCTCCACCACTCACGTCTAGGGGTGAGAGTCGTGTTAATTCAGTTACCGATGGACGAAATCAACCTTTTTTATGCTATCAAACTGAATCGAATTTGAAACGTCTATTATTCTTTTTTCTTTAAAAGTACAAGGAATTTTTATATTTTTTTAAATAAAAGCTTCGGCCAAACTACCATATACACACATATATATTTTAAAAATATTTTTTCACCATTTAAAATAAATACAACCAAATATTATTTTAAAATTCAAAAGAACTCAATTCAAAACGTAAAATCGTAAATTATCAACCATACTTAAATTTAATATTTTGTCAAAATAAAGCATAAACTATTAAATCTCTCAAAACCTTTCAAAAACATCATAAGTCATAAAAATCTTTGAAGTAATGTAAATCATAAACTTAATTTAATTGCGAAAAACTAGTGTTGTTCATCGGGTTTGTGTGCATCTTCAGTCCAGCAAGATCAACCATCAAGTCCCTCGTTAACATCAACATCATACTCACCTACATCGATCACACCTAGTGAATCTATTGACCCAGCAAACCTTAACCATGCTAACAAGTAATACATATACAATCACATGCAATAATGAAAATATTTTTATTTAAAATAGCATTCATGAACATACATAGACTTAAAATTTTTTCCTTTCATCATATATATTTTTCTTTTCATCATATGCGTATACATTTTTATTTTATTGAATTCGGATCGTTAGTTGTGACTTTCGTATCAGCTGAAGATTGATGGATTCATCTATGTGCAACCACATTACTGGGCGGCGGAGACATCAGTGACACTCTCACGGTCAAATGAGCCTTGTCCTTACATAACATGATAATCATCGTATTAGTCACAATCACTTCACTTCTTTCAACTTTTCTTATTTCCATCACTCATATAAATTCAAGCATATATAAATCAATTTTTCTTTTAAACCAAGCATGACACATGTCTTTTAGCATTAACGTTTCATCATATAATTTCATAAACATTTAAAATAAACATATTAACATTATTTATAGCATTCAGAGTACTGCCAGGACGTCTAACAATTTTTAAGTGTAAAATGAACGTTTTACCCCTATAAGCATAACTTTTATTTCTCCCTAGACCTCGAAACGACGTCCCAATTCATTCCAAACTTTAACTATTACCTTAAAATACTCACTTAAATATTCATTAGGCTTAAAATTTAGGTTTTCGATAATTTCTTCGATTCATTTTTAAACTTAGACGTTCATCTCGATTTTGACTCGTATTGACTTGAAACTTAACCAAACTTCAAACAAAGCTTAATAACACCTAAATAAACCATATTCAACCCAAACCAAACCAATTAAGACCCTCGAACCAGCCTAGAACTCCCTCTGAATTTCGGCCTCTATTTTTATTTTTCTGAAACCCTAGTTAACATGCATGCACCCTTCGACCCTAGCTCTCTAGCAACAAGATCAGGCCTCCCCCTAGGCCACCCGCTCAGGACCCTAACCAAACCCTAGGCAACCTACTGGACTGAACTAATCACGCCTAGAAGCCGCAGCCCTCAAAATAGATCTCATGCATTCGCAAGCTCTCCCTACTCCACGCGATCCTCAAGTACTTCGGACCACCCCTTGTGCAGCCCCCTTAGGACCATCATCCAACACTCGTAGGACTCCTAACCAAGCCCTAGCAGCAGCTACAGCCGTCGCTCTCAAGGAAAGCCCTAGCCGAAGAGTCCTAGTCTCACAAGATTCCTATTTTCGAGCAACTTCTTCGTCCTTCATGTCCAGCGCTTGCATCAACTTGTCTAGGCCCTTAAACCCTCTTAAATGTGTCCCTTACCATAGCCCTATGATGACAGCCCCTTCATGCATCATTAACACAAGTTTTGGATCATGAAATCATGAGTTTTTGACATAGCATGACATAAAAACTAAAATTAATGCAAGGCAACATGTTTTTCATGCAAACTTATTAGGATCGGGAAAGAGTTTAGAGGGAGGGTGAATGAACTCTTTCAAATTTTCTCCTTTAAAAGGTTGATTTCAACTTTTTTTATGCTGTTGAAAATTCTTCTCAAGCGATTGGGAATGTGAGCCACTATTAAGTGCCGAAAACGGTTCACAATCTCCAATAAATACTTAAACACGTTAACATGCTTAATCAACAAATAGAGACTTGAAAAGTAAGTGCTTGCGAGAAGTAAAAAGACACTAGGTTTTTTATGGATGTTCGGAGAATAAATACTCTACGTCACCCTTTCTTCCTCTTTAGGAAGGATTCCACTAAAAGACTTTGGCTTAACAAATTCTTTACAACAGCCCACTCCAATCATGACTTATCATACTGCCTGTTTTGGAACTCTTAGTTATCACTTTACACTTCTGGATTTTTAGGAACACTCAGTACACCAGACACCAAGACTTAATCAAATAACCAAAAGGTTATTGATATAAATAAATAATTTGGTTTGAGTAGCACAAAGATGATCCTTATATTATCGAGGTTATTTATGTTTATGGCGTGCTGATTGAGCGATGAAGTGTGTAGAATTTTGATAGCGCTCTTGGGTTTTTAGAGTATGCAAGCTAGCGATGATTTTTCAGCTGTGAATGAAGTTTTTTTCTGCTAGAATACTTCTCTGTTGATATAGCCGATTTTCTTAACGGCCGGGAAAGACAAGCAACATTAACCTGATCCTTTGAACAGATGTGTTGTTGTCGACTTTATGAGCATTAATTATTCTTCAATAAACGCATTTAATGTTCCTTTTGCTCAGCATAGTTCTGAAGCACTTTTCTTGAGGAGTTCCTTTTATAGTAACTGTTTTTAGCATCAGAACTTGAAGTTTATACTTGATCTTCCTTTTCTGGCATAGAGACATAAATGCAGATCATTCTTTGGACTGGTGTAAGGATAAGTTGACTTCGAGGCGGTGTAATACTTTGAATGTGTAGAGCCGGTCAGAGAATGTCTTTGAGCAATAAATAGTTCTCTTTAATGATCCGGTTCTGAGGAAGATCATCTACGTCAAAGCTTATTTTTATTCAGACGATTGAATTTGCCAGCGGTCTAAAAAATTTAGGCGGTTTAGACTTCTTGAGCTTTATTTTGTTTGAAATATATTCCTTATGTTGAGCTGGGCGGTTGAACAGACACCTGTTACAAATATGAAACACAGCTGTTTCCATGTTGTCTTGATTTTGTCATACACCAAAATTCTTCGGAAATAATAAATTTTTAACAATTTTCCCCTTTCTGGTGATGAAAAAAACCCAGCTGCAAGGCTCTAAAACACAATGATTTTTAAGGAGATATATAAGAGCTAAAATATTGTATTTTATTAAGTAAATGAAATTACAATTTTCAAAATAACCAACTTAATGTTTCTTTTGACCTGAACTTTGTTCTATTGCTTTGGCCATGTCTTCCTTTTCTTTAATCTCATGCAATTCTTTCATTACAGATAATTCTGCTTCTTGAATTACCTTTTGCCGCTTTCTTTCCCCCTTTTTGACATTACCATGAACAAGGAACTCCATAATTTCCGCAAGTTGAGCACCTTGGGCATCGATACGTTGTTCTAGATTTGTTTGAAGACGAGTTATTTGTTCTGATAGGCCAAGGCATATGTTTAGATGTGTAGAATTATGTTTTGCTTGCTAGAGGGAAACACTTGTTTTCAGGGTGGAAAAATATTTGCAGAGATCAGAATTCATTGTTTGAAAGGCCTCCTTTAGATCAAAATGTTTGCGATTTAGAGCCAGAATGGATTGATACATAGTGATAAGTCTGGTCAGAATCTGATGTTCGCAATTTTCTTCTAAGAATTCTTGTTCTCCAAGTTCACCTTGATCAGATAATATCCTGTTCTTGAAAGAGACCAGTTGAGAGGAAGATGGTTTACCAGCAGAATTTGATGGCTCGGGCTCATGGAATTCAGCCGTTATTGCCTCAATGATTTGGTCAATATCTTCTGTCGAAGCTGAGGGTTTAGAGCCGGTGACTTCTGGTTCATCTGGTTTTGCTGATGGAGGACGAGGTGGAGGTGAATGAGTAGTCATTGATGAAGTTGTCAATTCGGCTACCTGTAACTCTTTGGGAGAGGTCATCACTGGTCCTTGGAGAACGGTTGGATTATCATCAGTGAAAGGGGCTTTTGGGGAAACCGATTTCTCTTTAAATGTGGCAGCTTCATCAAAGTCAGATAAAAACTTTACTGCCTCGTCGACAGAAAGAGTTTGGTCTTCTAAAGGATGAACCAGAGGCGGTTGAGCAGAAGCATTAGTGTCAGAGATTGTGTGTGAAACAGATAGGAGGGCTGGAGCAATATGATGGCATTGTTGGTCAGCACTGGAAATGTCCTTCGTGATATTTTCAGAGGGAGGTAAAGTGTTCTCCTCATGATTCAATTGAGCGGTTTCGGTAAGTATTCCTGGAGATGAAGGCTTAGTTCTCGAACCGGATGATGTAGATGAATGATCCTGAATGGTAGATGTATCTTTGAGCTGTTCCGAACATGGGTCTTTATGTAGTTCCAATGTTGAGTCAAGCTTACTCTGTTCTGTAACTGCTGGAAGATGAAGATCATGTCGCTTTAGAGCAACAATCGTAGCAAGCGATAAGGCATCCATCTCAAGTTGAGAGATACCGGCTGAATCATCCTCTCCAGTAGGGCAGAAGGGATCAAAATTTTTCCTTATTTAATTGAATGATGGCTCGGATAGTACTTTCTTTCATCTAAATCATTGAGTAAAAGGTTACAACGGTTCGATATTGAATCCATTGATCAAACATTTCTATCTTCTTCTGAATGGCCTCATTGACACGTTCACTGGTGAGGACTATGGTTGTATGTACCGAATTGCTTTTTGGTGGATTTTTGATCATGACTTGTTTACCCTTGTCTGTGGAGAGAATAATAGGAACTCCTGAGTAAGAGGACTCAATCTCTGTTTCAGTAATTTGAATTACACGTAGCTTTTTGGTGGGGACTGCGGGGATCGAGGAAGGGATTAGTGGTGCAGAAAGATGTTTAACCAGTTTGATCTTCGTTGTTTTTTTTATTTTCAGTCCGTTTTTTCGTGAAAACTTGAGAGACAGGAATGTCGTCCTTGGATTCATCATCGGAACTGGATTTTAAGATCAGCTTCCTCTTAGTTTCTTTGGGAGTGGAAAAAGTCTTTGATTTCTTTTTTTGTTTCACAAATTCTACCCTAGTCTCGGTTTTGATGGAGACTATTTCCTCATCAGCAGGTCGATTTTTCTTGATGAATTTTTCAACCGTTACCCAGTTGAACAGCTTGGTCTCTCCAACTTCAGTCATATCAACCGGTTGAACCCTTGCATCAATCAGCACGTGGAATATTTGAACCGCAAAGCCTTGCGATTCGTTTTATTTCTTGATCATAGCTACCAATGTCTTGAATAGAACATCAGACCAGTTGATCCGCAGTTCAGATGAGAACGTGGCCATAACAAGAAATTTCTCTAAATTTATCTTGTCATATGCACCAGCCTTGGCAAGAATTCTTTTTGCCACAACATCAGCCAACAGTCTGAATTCGATATTCAAATCGTGTTTTTGACAGGTTGGAGATGAAATCAGAGAGTTTGTGATTGAGAAGGTACTTTGCCAAATGTCAATATTTCCTTCTGGAAGTATGGAAAAATCAGTAATTCCAGCCGCGGGTAAGTTGAACAAATCAGCAAACATCTTCTGGGTGAATTGGAGGTTTTGTTTTGAAAAATACAGACAATTTCTCCGTTTTTCATGCATGCAGAATCGAAGAATTCCTTCAATAATGTGTCGGAGTAATTGTAGCTGCAACCCAGAAAAGAACGAAGCCCAGAATGTTCTAACATACGAAACATGGCTTGCATAGGCTTGTTGGGCATGGCAAATACTGATGCGAAGTTAACAGCAAATGTGTTTTGAGCAATGGAGGCAGCCATAATCTTGATTGACAGAGAAAGATCGAGATAAACTCTTGCAAGATGAGCATAAACGCAATCGAGTATGATAATAGCAAGGTAAAACTAAGAATGCTGCAATTTTTTATTATGTATTTTTGGTTCAGAGAATCACAAGTCAGTCCACGTGGAGGACTGTTAGTGGAGGAATTTTTGAAAGTTTTGAAAAATTTTGGACGGCGGTAAAATCATTGATTTCAAATTTCAAAAAGATAACCGTCACGTAAATCAGTGGCAGTCGAAGAGTTTAAGTAATTTTTACGAAATGACGTGGAAGTAACGTGTCCCAAAAAAAATTAACCGGATGAATAATGTGATTAGAGAGGAAGTGGTTGAGAAGTCTATTTATTTATTTACTTAACCAATGTGTCCCCTAAACATGTGAATTAAAACTATTCTTGGGAGATGAACCTGCGGTAGCTTTGACAGAAAGCTTCTTCAAACCCTCGTGTCAGTCATAATGAGAGAGACCTTTCGTATGGTTCTTATCTATAAATACAGATCGAGCGGTTGGTTACACAATTACTTGAAATACAAAATAGATAAAATCAGGATGGCTAAGGAAAGCAGTTCAAGCGAGTTAGACTTAGCAGAGGCATTCATGGAATCGATTGTTGCCTCCCGCAAAGCAGCTTTGGAGGACACCGTCTTTGAGAAGACGCTGTCAACCATGACTAAGGTCCAGGAGCTTCAGTCCTCTCTCAAGGGAGCACTAGTTGCTACCCTCAAAGGTGTGGCAACTCTGAAGAAATATCAGCGATGCCTCCGCGTAGCTAATACTGCAGACGTCTTCTCTGAGGACGGCATCTACCTCCTCATGCTCTTAAAGGAGCAGAGGGCTCTGAGAAGGATTGCCTTCTCATAGAACTTTTTGCGCACCTCCATCGGAGGGATGACCGCCTGGTTTGCCTAATGGAGGAGGGTGGTTAAGGAAGAAATCTTTTTTGTGCGCGCCCGCTTGAATTAATGTAATTTCCTATTACGTATTACTTATTGTCTTTTTGTCTAATTTTTTTATTTCCTGCATTACAAACTGAAACACAAAAAAGAAGTAATCATATTAAGATAAATCAATTAATCCAAGCTTATTTTGGAAATGTGAACACTTAGCCTCTGGTAGTGGTTTTGTGAAAACATCGGCCATTTTTTGATCGTATGAACATATTCAAGCCGAATTTCTTTCTTCATGACATGTTCTCGGATGAAATGGTGTATGATGTCAATGTGTTTTGTTCGAGAGTGCAAAACTGGGTTTTATGTGATTGCTATTGCGTTGTTGTTGTCGCAAAAGATAGGAGATTCAGTAGCTTGGATTCCATAGTCTTTCAATTGTTGTTGTATCCACAGCATCTGAGCACAATAACTTCCAGCCGCAAGGTATTCTGCTTCATCAGTTGATGTAGCAATTGACATCTGTTTCTTACTAAGCCATGATATTAGTTTTCGCCTAAGAACTGACATGAACCGCTCGTACTTTTCCTGTCGATTTTGCATCCAGTATAATCTGTGTCTGAATATCCTACAAGATTAAGACTTGAATTTTTGGGATACCAAAGACCCACATTATTAGTACCTTTAAGATATTTAAGTATGCGTTTAGAAGCAATAAAATGAGATTGCATAGGTTAGCTTGAAACCGTGCACATAAACATACATCAAACATAATATCCAGTCGACTTGCAGTCAAATATAGTAAAGAACCAATTAATCCCTTGTACATTTTTGTATTCACAGAGATTCCCCCTTCATCTTTATCCAATTTGATTGATGAACTAATTGGGCTGGTGGCTTGAGAGCAATTTTCCATGCCGAATTTCTTTAGCATATCTCGAGTGTATTTAGTTTGATTGGTAAATATACTATTTTTGGACTGCTTGACTTGGAGTCCTAAAAGGTAATTTAATTCGCTCATCATGCTCATTTCAAATTTCTCCTGTATTATCTTAGAGAATCTCTCACATAGCTTAGGGTTAGTTGATCCGAAAATAATATCGTCCACATATATTTGTACAAATAGTGAGTGATCATTTTTTGAGAATTTAAACAAAGTTTCGACCGTTCCAATTGAGAAACCATGCTCAAGAAAGAATTTGGTTAATGTGTCATACCATGCTCTCGGAGCCCTCTTTAATCCAAACAGTGCTTTGTCAAGTTTGTAAACATAATCAGGGAGAGTGTGATTAACAAAGCCGGGTGATTGTTCTACATGAACTTCCTCATTTAACAACCCATTTAAAAATTCAGATTTAACATCCATTTGATATACTTTGAAATCCTTTAATGCTGCAAAAGCCAGAAATATTCTAATAGCTTCTAACCTGGCTACTGGGGCAAATGATTCATCAAAGTCTATACCTTCCTCTTGTCTATAGCCTTGAGCTACTAGTATAGCCTTGTTTCTTATGATTAAACAGTTTTCATTCATTTTGTTCCTAAATACCCATCTAGTTTCAATCACATTAGTATTATTAGGCCGAGAGACTAGATGCCAAACTTTACTTCTTTCAAATTGATTAAGTTCCTCTTGCATGGCCTCTATCGAATTTGTGTCGAGTAATGCATCACCGATTTTCTTAGGTTCTATCTGAGAAACAAACGCAACATGCATGAATTCATTGATCATTTGATTTCTAGTTCTAAGAGGAGCAGTAGGGTTACCGATGACCATCTCGAGTGGATGATTCCCATTGGAGACATGGTCCACATGGATTTGGCTTGGTTGGTTGAATGATTTCATCTTCTTGCTCCAGTGCTTCTTTTTCTATTTGTATATTTTTAGTTTTTTGGTTGTCCTCTGGTTCGTTCATCTATTGATTTTGTTCTTGAACGGTTGGATTTTCCTTTGATATGATTTCACCTGTTTTTCTCAGATTTACCTTGTAACGCCCCAGATTCGATGACTGTCCTCACTGTACCAAGACGTGTCTTTCCAGCGTGCTTATGTCCTCACTCACACGCACCCTGAGAAACTTCCCAGGAGGTCACCCAAATCAAAATTGCCCCAAGTCAAGAACGCTTAACTTTTTAGTTCTTATGTGATGAGCTACCGAAAAGAAGATGCACCTTCGTGATATGAGTAGTACCAATAAAATCTTTTAATCCCTCTTCAATTGTACAGTCCATTACATTGAACAGTCTCGGAATCCATCTCATTCCGGTGTGAGATCGGTTCATTCATGTTCCCTCCACCTAGAAGCCTGACAGGAGCCGCTCATTGTCCGTGCAACCTCATGGCACCGGCGATCACCCCCCGCCCTCTTCAGCCCCGGGCCTCACATACCTCATTATCACTGCTGGATTCAAGGTTAGTAGCATCAAGATTATTTATTAAATTATTTATGCTGCTACTACTATTGCCATGACATATAGAAGATTCATCAAATACAATATGTATGGATTCTTCAACAGTGAGAGTTCTTTGGTTATGAGCTCTGTATGCTTTGCTCATTGATGAATATCCTAAAACGATACCATTATAAGCTTTTACATCAAATGCGGTGAGATGTGTTTTGCCATTAATATGAATGAAACACTTAAAACCAAAAATGCGAAAGTATCCAACTTCTGGCTGCTTGCCGGTCTAGATTTCATATGGAGTCTTTTCATGATTTTTATTGATCATGGACTGGTTTTGAGTGTAACAGGCTGTGTTAATGGCTTCTGCCCAAAACCTTTGTGAAATACTATATTCGGCCAGCATGGTTCTAGCTGCTTCCTTCAATGTGCGGTTTTTTCTTTCAGCTACTCCGTTCTGTTGAGGTGATCTTGCAGCTGACAATTCTTGTTTTATGCCATGATCTTCAAGATAGGATGACAGGAATTGGTTCAGAAGTTCAGTTTCTCTGTCACTCCTGATTCTGTCAATTGCTTCAATTTTCTCATTTTCAAGTCTTTTGAGCAGTTTGATTAGTTGGGCGGGGTTTGATCTTTGGAGATTAGAAATGTTACCCATGTAAATCTAGAGAATTCATCAATTGCTACAATAGTATATTTCTTTCCCCTAAGCTCATCACAGGTATTTGTCCAAACAAATCCATATGAAGAAGTTCCAGACATCTTGCTGATGAGTTTCGACCTTTGCTTTTGAATGTTGAGCGGACTTGTTTATCTAATTGACAGGCATTGCAAATTCTATCTCTGGCAAAGTCAATGTTAGGCAAGCCAGATACCAGTTTAAGTTTGCTAATGGTAGCCATGGATTTAAAATTGAGTTGATTGAGTCGCTTATGCCAAAGCCAATTTTTATTTTCATTTAAGGCAATAAAGATGGTAGGTGCATTAAGATAATCATAATTCCATTTTACTTTATATGTATTTTTCTCTCTATGACCAGTTAACATGATATTATCAGCAGTGGTTTTAACAATGCATATGAGTTTTTGAAACTCAACGGTGTAACCATTGTCACATTGTTGGCTTATGCTTATCAGGTTATAACATAGATTTTCTACAAGAAGCACATCTTTAATGATAACTTTGCCGTGAATAATCTTACCTTTACCCACAGCTCTACCTTTAGAATTATCACCGAAGGTGATTGTTGGACCTCTTTAGTTGACTACTTCTGATAAAAAATCTTTGTTTCCAGTCATGTGTCTAGAACAACCACTATCTAGGAACCAGATGGATTCCTCCAACTCCTTTTTCTTTGATGCCTGACATTATTGAAATAAAATATTGGTACATTTTTCTATTTGGGTCCTGAGTTTATTAGTCCTTTAGAAATCCACACTTAAATTATCCTGAAGGATTTTTCAAGATGTGTCCTAAGATGAGTGCTGTTATGTGCATAATCAGGTGGTGTATGCAGTGACTTTCTTCTGGCCCAAACTGAACCGTTGTGAACGGTTGTCTTTGGCCTGTGTCTGAGCCATGATCGGTTGGATTTATCATTCTCAATTTCAACGTATCCTAAACCACATCGCCTTAGATTATTTTCAAGATTTACATTCTGAGTGGCTTGATCTTCAGTCTTATCATGTTCATATACCATACTAGATCTAACCAATTTAACTGGTTTTAAACTGTCTTTTTTTAGCGGTTGAGTTGGTGCTCCAGAAGTGCTGCATTCATTAATGCTAACCTAGTCTGGTTCTGTCTCTGACCGGTTTCTGCATCTCATGCATCATGTTAAGAGAAATAGAGGACTTGTTCCAAGTGTTGACTCTGTTTATCAACCGTTTATTTTCTTTTAACGTGGCATGGAACAATCTTTGCAGGTCATCACTCTCAGCTGTTAGCAGACTTAGCTTTACTCTTAAACTGTCAACCTCTTTTTAATGTGAACAGCTAGAGAGAGTCAACTTGTTTTCCAAGTTTTGTTTTTCTGCTTTAGCTTCATTGAAATGCTATGATAGCCTTTTAAACTCATTTACCATGTCATTTAGCGCGGTGACAAATCTTCTCGTGTAAATTCATCACAGTTAAAGTCAAATACCATCTCATCGGTAGATTCTTGATCTTCTTTGGCCATGAGACCTTTTATTGTCTCATCTTCGCATTCACTTGAAGATTCTTCAGAGATGGATTTTTCTGACTCTGATTCAGCCCATTTGCCTTTATCTTCTTCTGCAACTAAAACTCGCTGATTCTTCTTTTTAATGAATCTTTTGTTGTCTTTAACCCATCTTCTGTCACTTGATTTCTTTTCATATTTTCTTGGCATGTTGCATTCTACAATAAAATTTTCTTTCTTTTCACAGTTAAAGCAAGCTTGACCATCATCAGTATGGTCTTTATTAAGTGAGGTTTATTCATCTGTGATTGATTCTTACACATGAATTTGCTGATTTTTTTTTAACAAATAGAGACATGACTTCATTACTTAATTGCGACCGATTTCTTACTTGTGGACTCTTCGACTGGAAGAGTCACTGTGGTAGCTGTAAAGGACTTCGTTTGTTGAGAGGTCGATGGTTTTTCTTCAGTTCATTCCAAGCTCAAACTCATACGCTTTAAGGTCGGCAAAGAGATCATGGAGTTCCAGCTTGTTCATATCTTTAGATTCTCGCATTGCTATAGTCTTTACGTCCCACTCTCTGGGAAGAGCTCGCATAACCTTTAAAGCAATTTCTCGGTTAGAATATTCTTTACCTAATGAAATGAGTTAGATGATAATACTGCTGAACCGTTCGTCAAATTCTGCCAGAGTTTCTCCTAGCTTCATTTTTGCATTATCAAACTTTTGGATGGCAACAATCAACTTGTTTTCTTTTGTCTGATCATTGCCTTCACATAATTGAGTGATTTTTTCCAATATTTCCTTAGCAGTAGTGCAAGTCTTGATTTTGGCAAACATATTTTTTGTCCAGAGTCTTGTAGGGATGTCTTTTGCAATGTTGTCCAGATTTGTCTTCTTTTTGTCCTCAGCTGTCCATTCGGATCTGTGTTTTTTTGCCATCTGAGGAGCACCTTCGGTTGTGGCGGCAGCTGTATTTACTTTCAGGATTTTCATCGGCCCATTAATGATAATATACCACATATCGTCATCTTGGGCTGCTAGATTTGTCTGCATACGAATTATTCAATCATCATAATCTTGTTTAGAAAACATCAGAATTTTGTTGAAAGATGCCATAAGTGAAACGTCTGCTAATTCGTTTTCTTAAAAAGTGCTATGATTTTTTTTTCTTACATATATATAAATACTTTGAAAATACAGTTTTAAAAATAATCAATCAACTAACATTCAAAAATCAAAGGGAAATATTTTAAATTGTAAAACCGTCAAAGGTTTTACCAAATCTAAAAGCATTATTTGAAAAGTGTAGCTCATACTAAACCTCTCAAAATCTCTCAAAAAGCATAAATAAAAGTCTTAAAATCTTTAACATAATTATAAGTGCGTAAAATAGAAGAGATGGTCCTCGGGTTATGTGCACCTCCAGTCCAGTCAGGTCAACCATCAAGACCTCTCATATCATAATTATTTATATCACCTGAATCAATCACACCTAGTAAGTCTAAAGACTCAACACATTATATTCTTGATAAAAAATAATACGTAATACAGATCACGTACAATAGTGAAAAATACTTGTACTTAAAATAACATTTTCATATTAATGCATAAACTTTAAACATACACATTTTCATAAACATGTAAAATAATAAACATTTTGATATCATCATAAACATATACATATCATCATCAACATATATGTATTCATATTCATGTTCGTGTTTTGTCGAATTCAGATCGTTGATTGTGACTTTCGTGTTTGTATACGTGTTTGGCGATGGGTCCATCTACATGTAACCACAGTACTGGGCAGAAGGGACACCAGCGATACTCTTACCGATCAACTGGGCCTTGGCCTTACATATTAACATATCATCGTATTCGTATTCATATCTGTATCCAAGGAAACACGATCGTCGAGCTCCCATTGGGATCATAATCCTCACGATATTTCCAACATATTATCCTATTTAGTCACAATCTCTTCACGTCCTTTAACATGTTATCATCACTTAATAAAAATCATGCATATACGTATCGTTTTTCTTTTAAAACCAAGCATGCAACATATCTTTTAAATGTCCAATAATTAAACCATAAAAATCCATGAACATTTATAAATCATAATTTAACATATAAAAATTCATAAACATTTGAAATAATCATATTATCATATAAAACAGCATTCAGAGTATCGCCATGATGTTTACTAATTTTCAGGTGTAAAATGACCGTTTTACCCCTAGACATAAAATTTCTCGATTTTGACTTCTTCTTAATTTCGTTGACTGTAACATATCCCAAATAATTATTTAAGCCTAAATAAAAATTCTCATAATTTTATTTAGCTTAAATACTAGACTCTTTTATTAATTCGTAATTAGTCGTTTTGAAGGCGTTTTAATCCCGAAAAATTCCAAACTTTAATATAAAATTCTCAAATTTAAAAATTAGACTTTTTATATTATTTTAGCCCTCGTGAACCACGACCCGACCCCTGTGAGCTGTGTTTCAATTTATTTTAACTTTAAAAACCCTAACTTGACGCATAAAAGTTCACCTCGAGCCATGGTCCGATTTCCTCGAGCCACCCTCGAACCATGCTGGACCAAACCCTGACCAAACCCTTTGGACACCCTCCTAGAACCCTAGGAACCAATTGACCAGACCCCAGCCACAGAACCGAAGCTAGCCACCCTAAGTGCTGCAGCCGAGAACTCCTACAATGCATGGACTCTACGCTTTTGTATCTAGGACCCTAGCCATCAACCTAACCCCTGAACCAGCCTATTGTGAACCCACCTAGGACCCTAAGGAGTCAACCTAACCCAGCCCACAGCCACCTGGCCGAGCCACCCAACCCCTGCAAGCCTGCACACCACGCGCACGATGCATGCGATTCTCGGATGGGAGTCCTAGCAAGCTAGGAATCCTTCCCCAGCCCATGACTCGAGTCCTAGCATGACTAGGAATCTTCCTTGGACCCGTGAAAAACCCTAGCCGAGCCCTGTCCAAGCCAAGACAAAGCTAGCCACAACTTAATGAAACTCGAGCCCTATGATCCCTCCTTGTATAGTTTCAATTCCAGCTTTCATGTTTCGTGTTCGTGCAATGTATTGGTGATGTTCTAGGACCCTATACTCGTGTAAAACAATGCCTAGATGTGTCCTAGACATGACAGCTCCTTTAGATCATAATAAACATGCTTTTGGAATCAAACAAACACAAGTTAGAACATGTATGCACATAATTACGAAAATAAAACGTTTATGTCATCTTTTTCCTTTCAAAATAAGTTTAGATGATTAATATGGTGGATAGATGTTGAAGGAAAGAAGTATGCATAATTTCCCGTTTTAAACGCACAATTATTCTTTAACGATTGCGAAGAACGGCGACGACGGGACCTTGGCTAGAAATTCCTTGCAAGCTTCGAATTTTCCTTTCAAATTGTGTGTGTGATACTTTTACTTTGAGGGAGTTTGTGAGGTGTGTAATAGCCGAGCCCGGTGTGCGGTACGATTTAAGTTTCGTATGTTATTTGGGTTATGTGATTAGATGTTTAGAGTTGTGTTTTGGGCCATAGTATTACTGGTTATTATTGTTCTTAAGGTGTTAGTTGTTGTTGGTTGTTCGTTTCAGAGTTCCGGATCGATTTTGGTTGGTTGAATTTTGTTCTTGGCCGTGACCAGAGTGCACCCGCGGTCTTAGAAGAGTGCCCCCGCGGTGTACTGTGCAGATTTTAGAGTTGGAGGGCCGTAGCATCACCGCACCCACGGTGATGCAGGGACCGCACCCGCGGTGTGCACCGCACCCGCGGTGCTTGCAGCGCCGCACCCACGGTGTTCGTGGTTCAGGATTTTTGTGGAGTGCCGTGAGCTCAGCGCACCCGCGGCCCTTGTGTTGGCGCACCCGCGGTGGAGGTATGGGCGAGATATTTATAACTTTTTGGAGTGGTTAGCCATCACTTTACCCTTTTCATTCCTCTCATTTTCGAATTTCCTCTCATTTCTTAGGGTTTTCTACCATTTCTTTTGTTCCCTATCTTCAATCCAAGCTTCTTTTCGACGATTCGAGTTGAGATCGACGTTCTCCTTGGTGCTGGGAAGCTTAGGTAAGCTTTTGGTGCGATTCTATTAAGGTTTTGAGTTAAGAGTTGACTTGGGTTTGATGTTTTGATGGTTTAATGGATTATTTGACTTGAGTTTTTGGATATAGAGTTGATAATGGTGTTGTTTATGGATTATTGTTGTAGGTGGTGTACCAAGATTTAGAATCAAGGTGTTATTGTGGTTTGTAAGTGGAATTTCATCCCTTGTGCTCACATGTATATATATGTATTGTGTTTCAAAGGTTTTATTGTGATATTCCCTTCCATTTGATCCATAGTATGTATTGATTCAATTGTTATATATATTGGAGGCATTTGATGTCTCAATTGTTCAAAGGGAATACAAAGAGTATAGTTTCTAAAGTGTTGTTTAAATGCCAAAGAGAAAGAGTTTAAATGTTTTATTGGATTGATAGTTATATAGTCAGAGATTGCATGCAATTAGTTGATCAACGACCATAGGCTTATATCCCTCAGAGTTATCGGTTTATATCGATTTGGGATACGAGCACCCCAGAGCAGAGATACTATTGATATCAATCCAACTAGAGTAAAGAGAAATACCATCTTATTGCTATGTTATTGCTATGCTATTGCTACAGTATTCATGTTTCAGAGTTGATGGTATTTATGATTTCAAAGCTATGTTTTACAGATTATATGTTCATTGCTATGTAGAGTTCCACTTGCTGAGATTTATTCTCATTTCAGTTATTTCATGTGATGCACATCAGAGTGGCGGCCCGGGACGTTGACTGTGGACAGGGGGGTCATATGCATGCACCGTTGGAAGGAAGATTTTGGCATGATCATAGGAATGATGTTTTGTATTTTGTTATGTCATTCAAATGATCATGTATTGTTATTTTGTAAAGATGTTTAAAGAAATGTATTTTGAAACTCCTTCCATATTTTAAAGAAAATTTTAATTTCCGCTGTGTATTTTATTTAAAGAGGTCAGAGGTGTCACATTTAGTGGTATCAGAGCGGTGTTCTTCGGACTAATGCATATGACTTCGTCTACTTTCAACTGTCCGGGTATGTTTTCTTGCATCTATCCATTGTTATATATTGATATGTCTTTTGTGAGCCCATTGTAGAGTAGAGGATGCCACCTAAGAGGAAAGCAGTAGAGGGTGAGGATAGTTCTTCCTCGAGAGTTGTCGACGAGTTCGGCAAGTTGCTTAAAGAGCAGGCCAAGGTCCACAGTGAGCAGATCCAGCAGTTGCTCCGATTGCAAGGAGCAGGTCAGGGCAGAGGTCAAGAGAGAGGGCAATTTGCTCAGGCTGTTGGCACTGATGCCATATTTTCTGCTTTCAAGAGGATGGATCCACCAGAGTTTTCAGGGAGCACCGATCCTTTAGTTGCTGTCGAGTGGGTCAAGGCTTTAGAGGCGATCTTCGATCATCTCCACTACGAGGACAGAGACCGTATCAGCTGTGCTGTATTCATGTTGGTTAAAGCTGCACGCATTTGGTGGAATGCGACTAAGGTCGGCGTTGATGTCTCGACATTGAAGTGGTCAGAGTTTACAGATTTGTTCTATGACAAGTATTTCCCCGATGCACTTCGAGCGAGGAAGGTTACGGAGTTCTTGGAGCTTCGACAGGGGAGCTTGAATGTGGATGAGTATATTCTGAAGTTTGAGGAGGGTTGCTTGTTTGCCCCGTACATTGCATCCAACGACAAAGACAAAGGTGCTCATTTCATTCGAGGCCTTCGTGCAGAGATTCGTAGAGATATCAACATGTCCAAGGCTGTTACTTTCAAGGAGATCGTGTCCAAGGCTTTGTTGGCTGAGCATGACGAGAAGGACATTGCCCGGGAGAGGCAAGCGAGACACCAGACCATTGCTCAGAGGGGCCAGAGTTCGAGTCAGAGAGGCAGAGATCGATTCAAGGGGAAGGGCAAGATGGACTCGAATCCTAGACCACCGTCAGTTCCAGTTGCTCCATCTGATCCCGAGAAGCCTTTGTGTCCCAAGTGTGGGAGACATCATAGGGGAGAGTGCAGATTTGGCACTCATTCTTGCTATCGTTGTGGCACGGCAGGCCACATTGCCCGAGATTGTCCTAGAGAAGCTAGCCAAGAGAAGGTTCAGGGTCGCATCTTTACGATGACTAAGGAAGGTATTAATCTTGATTCTTCTGTGATCTCTAGTGCTATTTTAATTTCAGGCAGAGTAGCTACGACTTTGATTGATACTGGTGCTACTCATTCTTTTATGTCTGAATTGTTTTTGAGATCTTTGGGTATAGTTCCTTCTGTTATTCCCCTCAAGTTCAATGTTGTTTTGCCTTCGGGAGATGTCTTGTGCCCGACGTCTATTGTGTATGCATGCCCTGTTCGTATTGATGATAGAGAGGTCTTTGCTGATTTGATTGTGATCCCGATGGTTGCCTTTGATGTTATTCTTGGCATGGATTGGCTGTCGACCTATCGTGCTGTTATCGATTGCGTTGCTAAGACGGTGACTTTTGCAGATGATAGCAATAAGGGAGGAGTTCTCGCCAGTGCAGGTTCTTCGCTGGTACTTCCTTTTATTTCTTGTCTTGAGGCTGAGAGATTGTTGGGTAGAGGTTGCGATGGGTTTCTTGCTTCTATTGTGGATGTGGATGGTATGGTTAAGTTGAATATTGATGATATTGATGTTGTGAGGGAGTTTGCCGATGTGTTTGAGGATGATGTTCCGGGGTTGCCGCCGGACAGAGATGTTGAGTTCGTTATTGATTTAACTCCAGGTACGGTTCCTATTTCTAAGGCTCCGTACCGAATGGCTCCTACCGAGATGAAGGAGTTGAAGACGCAGTTGCAGGATCTTCTAGACAAGGGTTTTATTCGACCGAGTTCTTCTCCTTGGGGAGCCCTGGTTCTATTTGTTAAGAAGAAAGATGGTTCTTTGCGGCTGTGTATCGACTACAGAGAGCTCAACAAAGTGACTGTCAAGAACAAGTATCCGTTTCCACGGATTGACGATCTATTTGACCAGCTTCATGGTGCCACTGTCTTTTCGAAGATTGATCTTCGGTCTGGCTACTATCAGTTGAAGGTTAGGGAGTATGATATCCCTAAGACGGCGTTCAGGACCAGGTATGGTCACTATGAGTTTCTCGTGATGTCTTTTGGTCTGACCAATGCCCCTTCAGTCTTTATGGATCTGATGAACCGAGTGTTCAAGCCGTTTTTGGATAGCTTCAACATTGTCTTCATCGATGATATCTTGATCTATTCCAAGACCAGAGAGCTTCATTCAGAGCATCTCAGAGTTGTGCTTCAGTTGTTGAGAGAGAGGAGGCTGTTTGCCAAGTTGAAGAAGTGCGAGTTTTGGTTGGACAGATTTCTTTTCTAGGCCATGTCGTCTCGAAGGATGGGATAGCTGTTGATCCAGTAAAGATAGAGGCGATTCAGAATTGGCCTATTCCTACCACTGTCTCAGAGGTACGCAGTTTCCTTGGTTTGGCGGGTTATTATCGTCGTTTCATTTCAGATTTTTCCAAGATTGCCCTGCCATTGTCCAATTTTACGAGGAAGACTGTGAAGTTTGATTGGTCCAACGATTGCCAGAGTGCATTCCAAGAGTTGAAGGATAGATTGACGACAGCTGCTGTTCTTTCATTGCCCAGTGGTTCAGAGGATTTCGTTGTCTATACCGATGCGTCGAAGAAAGGCCTTGGTGCAGTGCTGATGCAGCGAGGTAAGGTCATTGCTTATGCTTCTCGCCAGTTGAAGGATTACGAGAAGAATTATCCGACGCATGATTTAGAGCTGGCAGCTGTGGTTTTCGACCTAAAGATTTGGAGACATTACTTGTATGGCGAAAAGTGTGAGATCTTCACGGACCACAAGAGTTTGAAGTATCTGTTTTCTCAGAGAGAGCTCAATATGCGACAGAGGAGGTGGTTAGAGCTTGTCAAAGATTATGATGTGACGATCAGTTACCACCCAGGGAAGGCGAATGTTGTGGCTGATGCTTTGAGTCGTAAGTCGAGTTCTTCCTTGAGTTCTTTGATTCAGAGGCCATTGTTGATGGATTTGCAGAGAGAGGAGATTGCTTTGGTAGTTCCGGGGACTATTGCTCGCCTTTCAGCGTTGGTCATTCGGGCTACATTGACGGACAGGATCCGTAGAGAGCAGACTGACGATGTTCAGTTGGTAGAGTTGAGAGCTAGCGCAGAGGAGAGAGGTAACTCAGAGTTTGCGTTGAATGGTGATGGTTTGGTGACTTTCAGAGTCCGTATCTGTGTTCCTATTGGCGATAATATTCGGCGAGACGTCTTGACAGAGGCTCATACCGCGCCATATTCGATTCATCCAGGCAGTACAAAGATGTATCAGGATCTTCGTCGACTTTATTGGTGGCCAGGTATGAAGAAAGATGTTGCTTTGTTCATTTCTCAGTGCCTTATTTGTCAGCAGGTGAAGATCGAGCATCAGAGACCTGCTGGGACATTGCTATCATTGCCGATTCCTCAGTGGAAGTGGGAGCATATTACGATGGATTTCGTGACTGGTCTTCCCAGAGTGCAGAGTGGATTTAATTTCATTTGGGTTATCGTTGATCGATTGACCAAGTCAGCGCATTTTCTCCCAGTCAAGACGACGTATTCCATGAATCAGTATGCCGAGGATTACATAGCAGAGATTGTTAGACTTCATGGTGTGCCTGTGTCGATTGTGTCTGATCTTGACCCCAGGTATACTTCAGAGTTCTGGAAGAGTTTGCACAGAGCTATGGGTTCGCGGTTAGCGTTTAGTACAGCTTATCACCCTCAGAGCGACGGTCAGTCAGAGAGAGTCATTCAGATTCTAGAGGATATGCTCAGAGCTTGTACTATCGATTATCCAGGTAGCTGGAATTCTTTGTTGCCTTTGGTAGAGTTCACGTACAATAACAGTTACCAGGCGACGATTGGCATGGCACCGTATGAGGCACTTTATGGCAGGAAGTGCAGATTGCCCTTGTATTGGGATGAGGTTAGTGAGAGGAAGATGTTGGGACCAGAGTTGGTCCAACAGACTGCCGATGTTGTTGCTGTGATCTGTGAAAGGATGAAGACAGCGCAGTCGAGACAGAAGAGCTATGCAGATGTTCGTCGTAGACCTTTGCAGTTTGAGGTGGGCGATCACGTGTTCCTGAAGATAGCACCTCTCAAGGGTGTGATGAGGTTTGGCAAGAAGGGCAAGTTGAGTCCGAGGTTTATTGGTCCATTTGAGATATTGGACAGAGTTGGTGATCGAGCCTACAGGTTAGCCCTACCGCCAGATCTTGACAGAGTTCACAATGTGTTTCACGTATCGATGCTCAGGAAGTATATTACGAATCCTTCCCATGTTCTTCACCACGAGCCATTGGACTTGACGCCGAATTTGACTTATCAAGAGATTCCGATTCAGATTCTGGATCGCAGAGTTAGAGTTTTGAGAAACAAAGAGATCGGCATTGTTAAAGTCCTTTGGAGGAATCATTTGATCGAAGAGGCTACGTGGGAACCATAGGATGAGATGAGAGAGAAGTATCCTGAATTGTTCGTGCAGTGATGTCAATTTCGCGGACGAAATTCCTCTAAGGAGGGGAGATTGTAATAGAGCCCGGTGTACGGTACAATTTAAGTTTCGTATGTTATTTGGGTTATGTGATTAGATGTTTAGAGTTGTGTTTTGGGCCATAGTATTATTGGTTATTATTGTTCTTAAGGTGTTAGTTGTTGTTGGTTGTTCGTTTCAGAGTTCCGGATCGATTTTGGTTGGTTGAATTTTGTTCTTGGCCGTGACCAGAGTGCACCCGCGGTCTTAGAGGAGTGCCCCCGCGGTGTACTGTGCAGATTTTAGAGTTGGAGGGCCGTAGCATCACCGCACCCGCGGTGATGCAGGGACCGCACCCGCGGTGCTTGCAGCGCCGCACCCGCGGTTTTCGTGGTTCAGGATTTTTGTGGAGTGCCGTGAGCTCAGCGCACCCGCGGCCCTTGTGTTGCCGCACCCGCGTTGGAGGTATGGGCGAGATATTTATAACTTTTTGGAGTGGTTAGCCATCACTTTACCCTTTTCATTCCTCTCATTTTCGAATTTCCTCTCATTTCTTAGGGTTTTCTACCATTTCTTTTGTTCCCTATCTTCAACCCAAGCTTCTTTTCGACGATTCGAGTTGAGATCGACGTTCTCCTTGGTGCTTGGAAGCTTAGGTAAGCTTTTGGTGCGATTCTATTAAGGTTTTGAGTTAAGAGTTGACTTGGGTTTGATGTTTTGATGGTTTAATGGATTATTTGACTTGAGTTTTTGGATAGATGTGATAATGGTGTTGTTTATGGATTATTGTTGTAGGTGGTGTACCAAGAGTTAGAATCAAGGTGTTATTGTGGTTTGTAAGTGGAATTTCATCCCTTGTGCTCACATGTATATATATGTATTGTGTTTCAAAGGTTTTATTGTGATATTCCCTTCCATTTGATCCATAGTATGTATTGATTCAATTGTTATATATATTGGCGGCATTTGATGTCTCAATTGTTCAAAGGGAATACAAAGAGTATAGTTTCTAAAGTGTTGTTTAAATGCCAAAGAGAAAAAGTTTAAATATTTTATTGGATTGATAGATATATAGTCAGAGATTGCATGCAATTAGTTGATCAACGACCATAGGCTTATATCCCTCAGATTTATCGGTTTATATCGATTTGGGATACGAGCACCCCAGAGCAGAGATACTATTGATATCAATCCAACTAGAGCAAAGAGAAATACCATCTTATTACTATGTTATTGCTATGCTATTGCTACAGTATTCATGTTTCAGAGTTGATGGAATTTATGATTTCAAAGCTATGTTTTACAGAGTATATGTTCATTGCTATGTAGAGTTCCACTTGCTGAGATTTATTCTCATTTCAGTTATTTCATGTGATGCAGATCAGAGTGGCGGCCCGGGACGTTGACTGTGGACAGGGGGGTCATATGCATACACCGTTGGAAGGAAGATTTTGGCATGATCATAGGAATGATGTTTTGTATTTTGTTATGTCATTCAAATGATCATGTATTGTTATTTTGTAAAGATGTTTAAAGAAATGTATTTTGAAACTCCTTCCATATTTTAAAGAAAATTTTAATTTCCACTGTGTATTTTATTTAAAGAGGTCAGAGGTGTCACAAGGTGTGTGGCGTGGGGTTCAACGGTTAATGGGGAGGATTTAACATTTTATATAGTTTAATTAATTACTAAACAAATTTTAGGCCTATTAGTGGAGTTAATTAGGCCCAGTAAGTTCATTATTAATTAATAAAAATATTTTACTTAGGAAGTTTGTGAATTCATTAGCCGGTTTTCCCACAAGTTCGTATTTTACATCTCTCGGTCTTCGTTCCTCAATCGGAACTCGAATAAATTTTAAAAGTCACATTTTTATACATGTAAGTTGAAAACTACTAAAACATCAAATAAACATGTCACATAAACAATTAAGCAATTAATATCAATTAATTAGCCATTTTTCATATTCCCTAGATTTGCATGTTGTTGAATTACGTTGTCTTAATTTTGGACCTTAAAGTAAGTATTTAAAAGATATCAGTGTTTGCAAAAACCCCACTCTGATACCACTTGTTAGGATCGGGAAAGAGTTTAGAGGGAGGTGAATGAACTCTTTCAAATTTTCTCCTTTAGAAGGTTTATTTCAACCGTTTTTTAGGCGGTTGAAAATTCTTCTCAAGCGGTTGGAAATGTGAGCCACAATTAAGTGCGGAATACGATTCACAATCTCCAATAAAAACTTAAACATGTTAACAGGCTTAATCAACAAATAGAGACTTTAAAAGTAAGTTCTTGCGAGAAGTAAAAAAAACACAAGATTTTTTATGGATGTTTGGAGAATAAATACTCATACGTCACCCCTTCTTCCTATTTAGGAATGATTCCACTAAAAGACCTTGGCTTTACAAATTTTTTCTACAGCCCACTCCAATCAGGACTTATCACACTGCCTGTTTTGGAACTCTTAATGATCACTTTACACTTCTGGATTTTTAGGAACACTCAGTACACCAGACACTAAAACTTAATCAAATAACCAAAAGATTACTGATAAAAATAAACAATTTGGTTTGAGTAGCACGGAGATGATCCTTATATGATTGAGTGTATTTCTGTTTAAGGCGTGCTGATTGAGCGATGAAGTATGTAGACTTTTGATAGCGCTCTTGGGTCTTTAGAGTATGCAAGCTAGCAATGATTTTTTAGCTGTGAATGAAGTTTTTTTCTGATAGCATACTTCTCTGTTGATATAGCCGATTTTCTTAACGGTCGGGAAGGACAAGCAACGTTAATGTAATGCCCGAGAATTAATCACTGTTCATTAACGATTATTGACTTATAATTTAACGTGATTATTGAAGGGCCAACGGAGACACGATTTAAGATAATGTGCGGCCATTTATGTTGAATTTCAGAATGTGTTGCCGAAGCAACACCGCACCCGCGCTCAGGAAGACACCGCACCCGCGGTGCATGTCCAGTAGGGTAGCAATTTTTGAAAAACTGAGACCGCACCCGCGGTAATAAACACGACCGCACCCGCAGTGCAGGACTGCACCCGCGGTGCAAACAAGACCGCACCCGCGGTCGTCGAATTTCAGAAAATGAAAGTGCTGCCGAAGCATGAGCGCACCCGCGGTCTTGAAGCTACCGCACCCGCGGTGATACGTGTTTTGCGAAAATTGTGACACCTCATAACATGCATGCACCGATATATATAGTAGGATTCCTTCGAAAATTCAGCCAGAAATCGAGAGAAGGTTCAGAGGAAAGTTGTGAAAAATCCTTACGCCTTTTTTGAGAAATCCGTCCGTCTGATTTTGAATCCGACTTCGGTATTGAGTTCCTATCGACGTAGGCTACAACTGGACGTAAGTTTTACTACTTTTTGACATGCTTTGAAATTATGATATTGTCAGAATTGAATGGAACTCATATATGTTGTTCTTGACATGTTAGACATCATAGAATCGAAGTCAGATCGAAGAACAGACTAATTATGAAATTGTTATGAATTTTTAGGGTATATTGATTTATACCAGACAGATTTGAATTGTGATTGGATTACGGATTGTATTGAATATGGGTTATGGATTGTAACTGTGATCTGAGGATATTGTATTAACGGGGATATTGAAATTGTACCGTTATGCCGTTGATTTTGAATTAAATCCAGATTGATCAGATTGTTATTGATTTGAAAGGTATATTGACATGAGATTATTGGTATTGTCATTGCCAGACAGACTGTTAATTCAGGACTTCGACTGAGCCAGAAACCGACGAAAGAAAGGTATAAGTCAATGTGGTATTGGGAGATCGACTTGAGTCAGTTTAAACTTGAGTTTCCATAAATCACATACTTTACTTTATTGCATTGATATTTGCATTGATTTGACTGATGTACTTGTTTCTTGAATTATAGATAGCAGGTATCAGACGAGTAATCTTGTGACAGAAGTGCCTGATAGTGGTGGAATCGCCACGGACACATTGCACGATGTCTCAAGATGGAATATTAGTGATAGAGCTACAGTCCATGACGGTTAGGTCAGGACACCGGATGTTTGGTTATATCGAGTAATAGGATTGGAATTCTTCTATTACGGAATTCGATATAGGAACACCATATTTGGTTATATCGAGTAATAGGAACAGAGTTCCTTCTATTACGGAATTCGATATAGGAACACCACATCTGGAAACCGGGATCCCTAGACTAGGATTGAGTCTAGTCTGAGACGTGGAGTCACGTATATGTTTGACAGTCTACGAGTGTTTATATTTCAGATTTTGATACATATATCTGTTACCTGATTACATGCTTTATATTTGTTTATATGATTGCATGTTTCGTTGATTTATACTGGGATTTATTCTCACCGGAGTTATCCGGCTGTTGTCTTGTCTGTATGTGTACATGACAACAGGTGGGACAGGATCAGGGTCCAGGAGATGAGGAGAGATCGTGATAGAGTGGAGACTTCGGATTTGGATGTATATAGGGTTTTGACACTTGATATTTAGATGTTGAACCTTAGTTTTACTGATTTGTAAACGGTACAGGACTTGTACTTTATTTTATATTGAGTTGTATATTAGTTGATTTCACTATGTTCCGCATTTTTAAAAAAAATTTAGACCCTGTTTTATAATTAATTAATTAGTCCCAATGATGATTAAGAACTTGATTAGCGTCCGGGTCCCCACAACAGGTGGTATCAGAGCGATAGATCCTTGAGACTGAGATAGGAGCTAGTGAGCGGGGTAGATTGAGATTTTCTTTCCTGCTTTTGATTGCTAGCATGATTTACTGCTTTATAATACATGTTTGTCTGGTTATCTGATTGGATTTGAAAACATGTGTTATTGAGAATGAATCAGAGTCGCTTCTGGATCAGCAGTAAGATGATCGGAGGAGGACTGAAATAGATTTCTGGTTTGGGGTTACTAATCCTTTTGATTTTAGATATGCCTCCGAGAAGAATACCAGAACAGGGGAGTACATCGAATCCTCCCATGGATGTGACTCCTACACCGATGGAGAAACTGTTGAAAAGGTTTCAGTCATTTCATCCACCGACTTTGAAAGGTACGGAGAACTCCGTGGAATGTGAAAATTGGTTGGTTAATATTGAAGCGATGTTCGAATCTTTGGAATATACTGAGGAAAAGAGGGTGAAACTGATCGGAGACCAGTTGCATGATGTTGCTAAACACTGGTGGATCACGACGAAACGGGCATTGGAACAACGAGGTACGGCCATTACCTGGAATGTGTTTAAGTCTGAATTTTATCTACGGTTCTTTCCAGTATCGTATAGGAAGGACAAAGGAGCCGAGTTTGCAAACTTGAGACAAGGCCAATTAAACATTGAGGACTATGTGGCTAAGTTCTCTACACTGATCCGATTTGCTCCCCATGTAGCTGAACATTATGAGGCCGTTGCGGACCAGTTCATAAATGGCCTGAATCCTGAAATCTTTACCTTGGTGAATACCGAGAGGCCAAACAATTTCACCGATGCCTTAAACAGAGCCAAGGGAGCCGAAGCAGGTCTGATGAGACAGAGAGAGGCTTCGTTTGTGCTTCCAGTACCGGGACAGCAACAACCACCTCCTCGATTCGAAGGTGGGAGTAGCAGTAGCAGGAAGAAGGATTTCTTGAAGGCTAAAGGGAAGCAATTAAAGAAATCAGGAACTAGCTCGCCCAGTTCGAGTGGCTCTAGACAGACCGGTCAGGGCCAGAGTTATACAGGACCGTACTGTGGTACTTGTGGAGGGAGGCATTCCACAGATCAGTGCCGAGGAGTGGTTGGCAGCTGTCGTATCTGTAGACAGCAGGGACACTTTGCTCGAGTGTGTCCCCAGAGGAGTGCCCAGGGATCGCAGGCAGCTGAGTCATCGGGATCAGTGGCTCAGGCAGGTAGACGACCATCTGCCGTTCATACTTTTCAGCCAGCACCGTCTACTCAGTCACAGCAGAGGCCAGGAGGGGGCCAGATAGCGAGCCAGCCTCCGAGACAGCAGGCCCGAGTTTTTGCCTTGACTGAGGAGCAGGCACAGGATGCACCTGACGATGTAGTTGCAGGTAACTGTTTTATTTCATGTATTAATTGATACTGGTGCATCTCATACCTTTATTTCGGAGAGATTTGCATTAATGCACACGTTGCCTGTTGAGTCATTAGCCACTGTAGTATCTGTCACGTCTCCGTTAGGAACATGTTTGATATCAGTAAAATATGTTAAATCGTGTATACTGTAGTACGTTGGCATACGATTGAGTTAGACTGTATTGTGCTTGGGTTATCTGATTTTGATTGCATTATCGGTATCGATATGTTGGCCAAGTACCGAGCTACAGTTGATTGTTTCCACAAAATTGTTCGATTCAGACCGGAAATGGTTGAGGAGTGGAAATTTTATGGTAAGGGTTCTCGAGCTCGAATTCCTTTGATATCTGCAATGAATATGACTCGATTATTGCAGAAGGGAGCGGATTGATTCCTGGTATATTCAGTTGATTTATTGAAATCGAGCCCATCATTGGAGGATTTGCCAGTGGTGTGTGAGTTTGCTGATGTCTTTCCAGATGAGATTCCTGGATTTCCTCCGATTCGAGAGATAGAATTCAGCATTGAGTTGATGCCAGGAACAGTGCCGATTTCGAGAGCTCCATATAGGATGGCACCGATCGAATTGAAAGAACTGAAAGAACAGTTGGAGGATTTACTGGCCAAGGGGTATATCAGACCGAGTGTATTTCCTTGGGGTGCTCCAGTACTGTTCGTGAGGAAGAAAGACGATTCGATGAGATTTTGTATCGACTATAGGCAACTGAACAAGACAACAGTAAAGAATAAATATCCATTGTCTCGTATTGATGATTTGTTTGATTAGTTGCAGGGTTCATCTGTATATTCCAAGATCGATCTGAGATCTGGATACCATCAACTGAGAGTCAGAGACTCTGATATCTCTAAGATAGCATTTAGAACCAGGTATGGACACTATGAGTTTATTGTCATGCCATTTGGTTTGACAAATGCACCGGCGGTATTTATGGGATTGATAAACCGCGTCTTTCAAAAATATTTGGATGATTTTGTTATCATATTCATTGATGATATATTGATTTATTCAAAGAATATGATTGAGCATGCTAATCATCTGAGGACTGTGTTGAGAATTTTGAGGACGGAGAAACTGTATGCTAAATTGTCGAAATGCGAGTTCTGGTTGAAACAGGTGATATTTCTGGGACATATTATATCCGGAGACGGAATATCAGTTGATCCCAGTAAGGTTGAGGCAGTGATTTCGTGGCCGAGACCGAGATCTGTACCCGAAATACGCAGTTTCATGGGTTTGGTAGGATATTACCGCCGATTCATTAAAGATTTTTCGAGTATTGCCAAACCGATTACGCAGTTAACTCAGAAGAATGCTCCGTTTGTTTGGTCAGAAGACTGTGAATCCAGTTTTCTGGAATTGAAAAAGAGATTGACCAGTGCGACTGTGTTAACGATTCCTTCAGGTACTGGTGACTTTGTGGTTTATTGTGATGCATCTCATCGAGGATTGGGTTGTGTATTGATGCAGCGAGGGCATGTGATTGCTTATGCCTCGAGACAGCTGAAACCCCATGAATCTCGATATCCAATTCATGATCTTGAATTGGCAGCCACAGTCTTTGCATTGAAGATATGGCGGCATTATTTGTACGGTGAGAAATTTTATATATATTCTGATCATAAAAGCTTGAAATATCTGTTTTGGCAATCAGAGCTGAATATGAGACAACGGAGATGGCTGGATTTACTGAAAGACTTTGATTGTGAAATCAAATATTATCCGGGGAAATCCAACGCAGCAGCAGATGCGTTAAGTCGAAAGGTATGTGCACTATCCTTATCGACAATAGGTGTTTCGAATTTGATAGAAGACTGCTGTTTGTCTGGATTAGCTTTTGAAACAGATTGTCAGCCTCTGAGATTATATACGATTCAAGTTGAACCAGAGTTGATATTGAAAATCAAAGAGGCACAAAAAGTTGATCAGAACGTACAGAATTCGATTGCAATGTCAGAGCTGGTCATCAATCGGAATATCAGGTTCGAAATAGTGTTTTGTATGTGAATAATCGTATTGTTGTGCCAAATGTTTCGGATTTAAGACAACGAATACTGTCAGAAGCGCACAAAAGACGCTTTAGCATTCATCTTGGGGGCAGGAAAATGTATAATGATTTGAAGACACAATATTGGTGGAAACAAATGAAAGCTGATATTGCTACATTTGTAGCCAAATGTCTGAATTGCCAACAGGTGAAGGCTGAAAGAAAGAAACCTGGAGGACTGTTACAGATTTTATCTATTCCTGAATGGAAATGAGATAACATTTCCATGGATTTTGCGACGCAATTACCGAGATCCTCCCGAGGTTGTGATGCGATTTGGGTCGTGATTGATCGATTGACCAAATCTGCATGTTTTATTCCATACAAAATGACCTACCTGATATGACCAGATGGCTGATGTTTATGTTCGAGAAGTGTTTAGACTGCACGGAGTGCTGAAGTCGATTGTTTCAGACCGTGATCCTCGGTTTACTTCGCACTTCTGGCATAGTTTGCAGCAAGCTCTCGGTACGAAATTACATCTGAGTACCGCATATCATCCACAGACTGACGGACAGTCAGAGCGGACGATTCAGATATTGGAGGATATGCTGAGAACCATAGTACTTGATTTTAGCACTAATTGGCAAGATGCATTGCCTCTTCGCGAGCTTTCGTACAAGAATAGCTATCAAACGAGTATTGAGATGGCCCTATTTGAAGCGTTGTACGGAAAGAAATGCAGATCCCCATTGTATTGGGATGATATCTCTGAAGTTCCTGAGACTGGACCTGACATGATCAGAGATATGACTGAAAAAGTGAAACTTATTCAGAAGAAAATGAAGGCAGCCCAGGGTAGACAAGCCAAATATGCCAACCTTCGACGTAGACCGTTGGTATTTGAGGCAGGAGACCGAGTGTTCCTGAAGATTTCTCCTTTCAAGGGTGTTGTCCGATTTGGAAAGAAAGGGAAGTTGTCTCCACGATATGTCGGTCCATATGAGATCCTCGAAAAGATAGGAGATCGTGCCTATCGACTCGCATTGCCGCCTTCATTATCTGGAATACATGATGTCTTTCATGTATCGATGATGCGGAAATATCTCCCTGATGATTCTCACGTGATTCAGCCAGACGAGACCGAGCTGGATGAGACATTGCGTTATGTCGAGAAACCGATACGGATTATCGATCGTAAAGAAAAACAGCTCAGAACAAAGACGATTCCTCTTGTGAAAGTTCAATGGACTCGTCATGGCGTAGAAGAAACGACTTGGGAGACTGAATCAGATATGAGACAAGAATTCCCAGCATTGTTTCACTGATGTAAATTTCTTATACAGTTTTGTATATATACTCCTTATTGATACGAATGAGATGCCTGTGATTTCGAGGACGAAATCGTATCTTAGGGGGGGAGAAATGTAATGCCCGAGAATTAATCACTGTTCATTAACGATTATTGACTTATAATTTAACGTGATTATTGAAGGGCCAACGCAGACACGATTTAAGATAATGTGCGGCCATTTATGTTGAATTTCAGAATGTGTTGCCGAAGCAACACCGCACCCGCGCTCAGGAAGACACCGCACCCGCGGTGCATGTCCAGTAGGGTAGCAATTTTTGAAAAACTGAGACCGCACCCGCGGTAATAAACACGACCGCACCCGCAGTTCAGGACCGCACCCTCGGTGCAAACAAGACCGCACCCGCGGTCGTCGAATTTCAGAAAATGAAAGTGCTGCCGAAGCATGAGCGCACCCGCGGTCTTGAAGCTACCGCACCCGCGGTGATACGTGTTTTGCGAAAATTGTGAAACCTCATAACATGCATGCACCGATATATATAGTAGGATTCCTTCGAAAATTCAGCCAGAAATCGAGAGAAGGTTCAGAGGAAAGTTGTGAAAAATCCTTACGCCTTTTGTGAGAAATCCGTCCGTCTGATTTTGAATCCGACTTCGGTATTGAGTTCCTATCGACGTAGGCTACAATTGGACGTAAGTTTTACTACTTTTTGACATGCTTTGAAATTATGATATTGTCATAATTGAATGGAACTCATATATGTTGTTCTTGACATGTTAGACATCATAGAATCGAAGTCAGATCGAAGAACAGACTAATTATGGAATTGTTATGAATTTTTAGGGTATATTGATTTATACCAGACAGATTTGAATTGTGATTGGATTACGGATTGTATTGAATATGGGTTATGGATTGTAACTGTGATCTGAGGATATTGTATTAACGGGGATATTGAAATTATACCGTTATACCGTTGATTTTGAATTAAATCCAGATTGATCAGATTGTTATTGATTTGAAAGGTATATTGACATGAGATTATTGGTATTGTCATTGCCAGACAGACTGTTAATTCAGGACTTCGACTGAGCCAAAAACCGACGAAAGAAAGGTATAAGTCAATGTGGTATTGGGAGATGGACTTGAGTCAGTTTAAACTTGAGTTTCCATAAATCACATACTTTACTTTATTGCATTGATTTGACTGATGTACTTGTTTCTTGAATTATAGATAGCAGGTATCAGACGAGTAATCTTGTGACAGAAGTGCCTGATAGTGGTGGAATCGCCACGGGCACATTGCACGATGTCTCAAGATGGAATATTAGCGATAGAGCTACAGTCCATGATGGTTAGGTCAGGACACCGGATGTTTGGTTATATCGAGTAATAGGATTGAAATTCTTCTATTACGGAATTCGATATAGGAACACCATATTTGGTTATATCGAGTAATAGGAACAGAGTTCCTTCTATTACGCAATTCGATATAGGAACACCACATCTGGAAACCGGGATCCCTAGACTAGGATTGAGTCTAGTCTGAGACGTGGAGTCACGTATATGTTTGACAGTCTACGAGTGTTTATGTTTCAGATTTTGATACATATATCTGTTACCTGATTACATGCTTTATATTTGTTTATATGATTGCATGTTTCGTTGATTTATACTGGGATTTATTCTCACCGGAGTTATCCGGCTGTTGTCTTGTCTATATGTGTACAGGACAACAGGTGGGACAGGATCGGGGTCCAGGAGATGAGGAGAGATCGTGATAGAGTGGAGACTTCGGACTTGGATGTATATAGGGTTTTGACACTTGATATTTAGATGTTGAACCTTAGTTTTACTGATTTGTAGACGGTACAGGACTTGTACTTTATTTTATACTGAGTTGTATATTAGTTGATTTCACTATGTTTCGCATTTTAAAAAAAAAATTTAGACCCTGTTTTATAATTAATTAATTAGTCCCAATGATGATTAAGAACTTGATTAGCGTCCGGGTCCCCATAGTTATCCTGGTCCTTTGAACAGATGTGTTGCTGTCGACTTTATGAGCATTAATTGTTCTTCAATAAACGCATTTAATGTTTCTTTTGCTCAGCATAGTTCTGAAGCACTTTTCTTGAGGAGTTCCTTTTATAGTAACTGTTTTTAGTATCAGAATTTGAAGTCTATACTTGATCTTCCTTTTCTGGGATAGAGACATAAATGCAGATCATTCTTTGAACTGGTGTAAGGATAAGTTGACTTCGAGGCGGTGTAATACTTTGAATGTGTAGAGCCGGTCAGAGAATGACTTTGAGAAATAAATAGTTCTCTTTAATGATGTGGTTCTGAGGAAGATCATCTCAGTCCAAGCTTAATTCTATTCAGACGATTGAATTTGCCAGCGGTCTGAAATTTAGGCGGTTTAGACTTCTTGAGCTTTAGCCGGTTCGAAATATATTCCTTATGTTGAGCTGGGCGGTTGAACTGACACCTGTTACAAATATGAAACACAATTGTTTCCATTCTGTCTTGATTTTGTCATAAACCAAAATTCTTGGGTAATAATAATTTTTTAACAAAATTTACATCAAATCCGTAATATGGCGTGATAGATGAGAAAAAAGAGATTAAGACGTGCCTTTGCGTTTATTAGGCGCGAAAAACAAGTTGGGATGCGAAGAACGTCGACGAACGGAGGACCTCGGTGTGGTTCGCTGATGAGAGAGTCCTAGCTTTCCTAGGTATTGTGTGCGTGAGTTTTAGTGTTTAGTTTTAGGATTTTATGGCTTTTTATTTTAATTAAAACTCAAGTGCAAGCCTAAGCCCATTAATCAAGGTATATTAGGCCCATAAAATCCTTTAGTAAATATTTAAAATATTTTGTTGAGGAAAGTTCGTGAAAATATTAGCCAAGTTCTCGAAAAGTTCATATTTTCGTCAAAAATCGAATACCGTTTTAAAATACGACTTGACATATAAAATCACCTCAAAATACCTCATTTTCCACAATACCATATTAAATACACCACACATTAAATAATTTAAAAAATTATTCCATAAAAATATTTTCTCTTATTTGATCACTAATCTCCGTTCCTCGCTCGCGTCTCGAATAATTTATAAAACATTGTTTTATGCATTCTAACAATAAACCATATTTTTAAAAATGTGATCTTGTATATCATAATTAATTCTTATCATTAAAACCATTTAATTAGTTGTTTTCCATTTTCTTAGATTTGCATGTAGTTGGATTACGTTGTCTTATTTTTTAACCTGATAGAATTTCTCACTAAAACCGAATTAATAGATCGAATTAAAGTCGATTATTTCAGCCAGTATCCGAATATATCGTTTTTAAAAAAAATAGATGCAAAATTAATAATTGAATATGAGATTTTTATCATAAAAAAATTACCACTATAAAAATTAGATTAAAATCAAAATAAAAAAAATTACTTGCAATATTAATTATAAAAACATTAAACAGATACTATAAATTATGTGTAAAGCTCAGTAAAAAAATAAAAATCTAATTACTATAATTACGTTAATTCATTTAGCTACGAAAACCAAATTGATTTAAAAGATATTTTTAAAAATTTAAAAAAAAAATTGAATTAAATGAACAAAATGTCCAAATTAATTCGGTTTGTTCGGTCAATTCTGTTTAATCGATATAATGTTCACCTCTGCTTATGCCAAGTATTTTAACAAATTTATTTGAAAAATGTCGTGGAGATCTCTCTTTACCCTTATTAAGACACTAGCGAAAATGACGATGGTAATTGCACCCGCCATCCACCGTCTCAATTTTTATTTCTTGGTTCTGATGGGGTTTTGGCCTTTGTGGTGGAAGACACACTTGCACCCATCTTCTCTTTTTGTAGAGCCGAACTTATGTTCGATGAGTTCTAAGGAAAAATATTAATGATCATATTTTTGCGGTAAATAATCATAGAGTTTAGTTTGCAAGTAATAAATACACTAAATAATATACAAATCCAGTGGAAATATATATTACATAAATAATAAGTCAAAAAATATTTGAAATAATTACGTAAATACTACTCGTCTAGTTGTTTTATAACCGAAAATATAATCAAGATGTTAGACCATTTCTTTTCAATCGACAATTATAATAATCCACATTATTTTTGTTTAATTTATGCAACTCTCATTAATGTTATATAATGGTGTTGTTGTTTAATTGTTTGATACTAGAATCAAAACATCAGTACTTTATACTAGGGCTACTGTGGTTGTTGTTGGGCACCATGGTAAATCAGTCGAGTAGTTTTGCAATACAAGACTGAGGGTCTGTCAATGGAGCTCGTGAGTGAGATATGATTGATTGGTTGTCAGAGTTTGGAGTCTCTCAGTTAGTCTATTTATATTGGAGTCTTATCAATTTTATGTTAGAGTCTATTTACCGAATAGATGTCATATATCTGTATGATTATCTACAATTGTTGTTTTTTTTATTTAAGTTATATTGTTGTGAGCCTTGCCGGCTTTATTTTAACTGCTGATTTGGAATTTTTTATTTTGTCTGACCGGCACTTGTGTGTGTCTATTTATGATTAAAATAACATTGTCCCTACATTTTTTTTACAGGTATTTTAAATTTTTGGTATGTTCTATTTACGACGTGGTCATGCCAAAATTTTTATAGACCCTGAGGTTCATGTAAAGTATTTTAAATCATTTTTTCGTTGCAGTTTTAAATTAAACAATATTGTTTGATAATTAATTATAATTATAATAATTGAACCTCACATAGACACGCACTTCCCCTGACTCATGGGCCTAACAACCTGATCTATTAGCACCCAAGTTTGTGCAATTTGCGTTGTCAGAAATATAGGGAAATATATTTGGGCATTGACTAACAACTATAGCTTTTGGCCTAATGGTAATCATTTGATCCTAATAATTGGTATTAGAGCGAGATCATGTATTCAAATCTCCAAAGAAGTATAATGGGAGAATGTTGGGTTAGCATTCATTAGTAAGAGTAGTACTGCTGTTAGCATACTATATATATATATATATATATATTTATAAAGCTCACATTTTGAAAATAAGCATTTGAATAAATTGCATGCATGCAGTCCTACTGAAAATGTCACTTAAAAATAATCGTAAAAACATACCAACAAAATATCACGGAAAATAAGCGAGTAAAAATCCTAACATCTAACATTGAAAACAACAGTGTATATAAATACTCATATCCTCTCAATATCATAAAATCGTAAATGTGTGGGAAAACTTGAGGTCCTCGGGTCGTGTCGCCCACCAGGTCTGCCTACTCAGAATTCAGCACCTTATGTCCCCTCGATATCGAACTCGCATGCATCACACACGCCTAGTGAGTCTAAAGACTCAACACGCCTGTACCAGAAATAACAAATACATATACATGGCACATAGCAGTGAAAAATACCATATAAACATACCTTTCATGAACTTTAAAAGCGTAATGTAAACATTTCATGTGAAACCGTGACATGTCAAAACAATTCATCGTTAATCATAATTCATCATTTACATTGGTGAATTCAGTTCGTTAGAGGTGAATATCGTACATCATCATGTACGATGGATCCATCCTACATAGGACCCCAGTACCCGGTGGCTGTCGGACATCAGTGATAGGATTACCCATCCACTGTGCCTAGGCCTCATCATCATCATTTACATATATGTCTTGAGCATTTACATATACTTCGATAGCCATAACGAATTCTTATCGTTTAAAACATCATCATTTTCATCACTTATAAAAAAATCATGCACATATGCAATTTTCCTTGAATCCAAGCATGCAACTTATATTTTCATAAAATCTTAAAAATCGTGATCATGATGCATAAACATTTAAAAGATGGTAAATTTGTGCTCAGGGCGCTGTCAGGACCAAAATCTCACCTCGGGTGCAAAATGATCATTTTCACCTTGTAACCCAAAATTTACTGTTTTACCCCTGGACCTCTAAAATCTGACTCGAAGCTTACCAAACTCCTTAAACATCCCAAAACATATTTAAAAGTATTTCACAGACGTATTCTCGAACCCATTTCAAAAATTAACCGATTCGTTTTAAAACTTGGACCGAAGTGCCGGTTTTAACCCGAATCAACTCGAAACTTGACCAAACTTTTCCCATTTTTTTACCACATCTTATGAACATCTAAAATTTCTAAAAATCTCAAACCTAGCCCTTAGAAACTCGTATACTGCCCTGAACGGCTACTGGAATTTCCAGCAAGCCACCAACCAAAACCCTATCAGCCGAACTCTCATCTCCACCATTGTACACCGAAACATCAAGGACCAGCCAAGACCCGACCACCTTTAGACCACCCTAGGACCCTACTGGACCAAATTGATCGATGTCGCCGCGCCATACAACTTACATGACTCGCACGAGCTCTATCCTCCCAAAATACACCAATCGAGCCACCGAGACCATCCATGCACCAAGCCCTTCGAACAACACAAGGTTCATGACCAGACCCTCCTAGCACTCTCCCTGACCCTCCACGGCCCAAGAGGGTCGGCTCCTTGGCTGGGTCGATCCTCGCACTACTAGAAGCACTAAACTCTCGGTCTACCCACAATACAAGTCCTACTTGATCGCACCTCCACTAGCTGCCCTTCCACGCGACCAAGCCCTTACTCCAGCTCTTAAATCCTCTAACTCATGGCATGATCGGTCCTCTAACAACAAAACTGGTAGCCCCTTGCAAGCGTACATGAAAAACATGGGCAACAATCAATACCATGTATGTTCATGTCGATAGGAAACAAAAAACGCAACCACAAGAAGGAACTTGGAATTTTTCAACACACACGGTAATTTTTGCATATAATTGCGTGTATGAAGAGAAAGTGGAAGATACAAAGTGCCTTGATGATTTACACACAAGAAAGACGAAGAACGAGTGTCGGGGGAGTGTCGGATAATTTTTCCTTGAAGAAAAAGGCTTGGCCGAAAGTTTCTAAGCTTTGATGTTGAAACCCACGCGAAAAGAGTGGTGGAAGAAGGGGTTGTCGGCAGATGGAGATTAGGTTAAGGTTTAATAGATGATTAGGGGTTAGTTAAATAGTAAAATAAACTTAAAGGGCCAACAATTACATTTAAAAGCTTAAAAATAGTTTATGAGCCAACTAAGCTAAAAAATGGGCCCATCAAGCCCAAACATACCCTCGAAAAATATTTTGTTTTGGTAAGTTTTTAAAAATATTACTCGAACCCTCAAAAAGTCATTCGTTTCGATAAAATTTGTGTACCACTGAAAAATATGCTCTGTCGGGTAACAATACCCCACAAAGCTCATTTCTTGAAAAATACCTTTAAAACATCTTATATTAATTAATAAATTAATCGTGTAATAAAAAAAAATTTCTTGAAAATTCTCCCGTCTCCGTTTCTCGTTCGAGCGCGAAAAGCATTTAGAAACCCTAATGCATTAACTTTTAAAATTTCGTGAAATAAATTCTATCATGCAATAATTATGCATAAAATGCATAAAAATAATTAAAGACATAATTTAAATAAAATTCTAGATTTCATGCATTCAGGTTACGTGAATTATATTCCTGGACCTTACAAATCTCCCCCCTCCTAAATAAAATTTTGTCCTCGAAATTTAGAACGTAACGAATAACTCAAGGTTAGGACTCCTCATCTCGGCCTCGGTCTCCCAAGTAGCCTCCTCCTCGGAATGATTTAGCCACTTGACCTTGACCATCTGGATCAAATTTTTTCGGAGCCTCTTCTCCTGCAAATCCAATATCTAAGTGGGTTTCTCTTCAAATGATAGGTGCGGTGTCAGCTGAAGTGGCTCATAGTTCAGCACATGTGAAGGATTCGACATGTAATTCCGCCACATGGAGACGTGGAACACGTTATGTATTCTTGCCAGATTCGACGGTAAAGCCACTCTGTACGCAAGTGTCCCAACTCTCTCTAGGATCTCGTATGGTCAGATGAATCTTGGGCTGAGCTTGTGTTAGAAACTGAATTCCGGTGTTTGACAAAAAGATAAACCAACTGAACTACGCAACTGAATTTAGCTACTAATCGACGTAACTGAATTATAACTGAACAGCTAGCTGCTCTTTCAGCTGAACAACTCTTTAGTCATTCTCGTCAACTGACTCTTTACCAGGTGATCTCTCAAGTTGTACACGTCATTAGTTGAAAACAACAACCGACAAATAGTACAACTACCTGCAACTTATAGTGGAACGCCGCATTTCAGAAAAAGCAGTGTACGACTATCAGAGCATATCGACGTGGCAATCAACGGTTAGAATATTCAAATATCTTTTAATGTTACCATTGAGAAAGAAGTCTATAAATAATCGAAGATAGCAGCCGAAGAAATAACGACTGATTTCAGCTATTACATTCTACTTGTTGTTACGCTGCAAAAATATCTAATCACATTCAGAAGTTAAAAGCTCACGTTTGCTAGTTATATCAGTAGCATTCAAGGCTACATTCTCGAGCTTAAATAGCACTGTGTAATCTTTGATAAGTTTTTCTAAGTTGTGCTAAGATCAGTTACCATCTGTAAAAGTGTTATATACTAAGAGTTTCAGTTGTGGCAAAGTGATAAGTCCAAACTGAAGTGGGTCAGTGCAGTATCTTGTATTTGATCAAAGTCTTTTAGTGGATATCTTATCTTCGTGATAGAAGGGGTGACGTAGGAGTTATTCAAGTCTCCGAACATCCAGAAAAAAATTGTGTTATCTTTACTTCAGTTATTATTTTCTTGTTAGATACTCTATCTTTCAGTCAGTTTATTTTCCGCAACTGTTTCATTCAATTTAACTTATTGTCATTGACCGACGTGATACCTAGTATCAGTTTGTAAAAAAACTAAACTAAAATTGTCGAAGAATATTTAAATTTGAGGAGTGTTTATTCAACCCCCCCCCCTTCTAAACACTCTTTATTCGTTTAACCGATCATTTCAAGTGGTATCGGAGCAGTTGTATCTCGTCTCAGAATATCTATACTCAAATTTCTCATTATGTCTTCATTCAATAAGATTCTTATGTTCTCTAGAGAAGACTTCGATGATTGGAAGATCAGGATGCAGGCTCACCTTGTTGTACAAGATGATGATATGTGGTACGTCATAACTGATGGACCCATGAATATTTTGAAAGCCAACACAGCTGTTTCCATTATTGATGGGGCACCTCATCGTATAGAAAAGCCCAGAGAAGAATGGACCACAGAGGATAAAATAAAAGCCAACTTGAATAATGTGGCAAAGGACATACTATATAAGACGTTGGATAAAGTAACTTTCAGCAAATTCAAAATGTGCAAGACAGCCAAAGAGATTTGGGAGAAAGGGAACGAACAAACCAAAGAAAACAAACTTTCTGTTGCTGTTCAAAAGTTTGACAATATCAAAATGGGAGTTGGTGAAACGATGCATGATTATGATGAAAGAACCAGCTGCATCATCAATGAATTAAATGCACTTGGAAAAGTGTACACAAACAAAGAAGTTGCATTGAAGATAATCAGAGGTCTTCCCAAGGAGTGGGATGTGAAGACCATGGCAATGAGGGAATCCAAGGATCTGAACAAAGTTGAGTTTCATGACCTATTTGCTGATTTGAAAGCCTACGAGTTTGAGTTGCAAACTCGAGAAGGAGAATCTTCTACTCCAGCAGCCACGACTGCCTTAGTAGCTGTTAGAACAGAACCAATTGGTTCAGTTGAAAAAGCTGCTGATCAATTAAGCAATGATGTCATGTTATTGTTCATCAAAAATTTTGGAAGATTTATGAGGAAAAATCAAGGAAACTTTCAAAATAAATATCAAAGAAGCAATTCCAAGGAAGAATCAAACGCTTGCCACAACTGTGGAAAACCAGGTCACTTCATTGCTGACTGTACCAAACCAAAGAAAGACATTCAAGGCTCAACTGAAAGAAGAAAGAAACCATATGAGCAGAAAAAGAGATCTAAAGATGATAAGAAGTTCTCCAGGAAGAAACATGAAGTGATCTTGGCTGAAGAGAGCAAATCAAAGTGGGCAGACACTGACAGTGAGGAGTCAGAACCAGAAACTTCATGCAGTTCTAGTGACAATGAAGAGGAAGTGAAATGTCTGAGGGCTGGTGACGCATAACTGCAATCCAGCAGTCAACAGGTATTTGACTTTATCTCAACTGATTTTACGAGAGAAGAACTTATTTCAACATTGCATGACATGGTCAGTGAGTATCATAAGCATGCCTCATTATTTGAAAAGGCCAGAGCAAAGCAAAATGATCCTATTGACAATAAGACTACAACTGATGAATCAGTTGACATGTTGAGTCTGAAAAAGGAGATTGCTGAACTCAATACTGAAAGAAGCAAGGATCAGTTAATGATTCAAAAGTTGATGCTTAAAAATTCAAAGCAAACTGAGCTTATTCAGGCTTGGAACAAATCATCTGCTGCATTGACTGATATACAGAACTCAAAAAAATCAGTTACTGATAAAACTTGTTTAGGGTTCAGTAACCAAGATGAAATGTCTCTCAAAGATACTCGACCAAAACTGAATATGGATAAAGGGAAATACATTCACTTTGTCAAATCAGTTATGGTACAAGAACAATCTGAGCCAAATAAACTGATTGAACAGCCAACTGTAAGTATGAACAAGGCAAAAGATGTGGTATTGGTTATAGCCCAAAAGTTGTAACTGACTCACGAAGTCAGCCACCAAAAATTACACAAATGGCTACTCAAATTACTATAACAGGAAGCCAGTTCATAAGAGATACTGGCTGAACAATCAGTTGAAAAAGGGCAAATAACATGTTGTTTCTTCTGCACACCTTACGCCAAGAACACACAGATCGGGAAAGACCATCTGGAATACAGCAACTGGACGGTCAGTTAGGCTGATCCAAGTCTGGATTCCTAAAGGACTAATCAACTTTGGACCCAAGTAGAAAAGGGTACCAGAATCTTATCTTGTCTGTGATTGCAGGTAACAGTTAAAAGCATTGAATCTTTATGGTACTTGGATAGTGGATGTTCACGCCACATGACAGGAGATTCAGGCATATTATCTCAACTGATTAAGTACACTGGACCAAACATCAGTTTTAGAGATAATTCTAAAGGTAAAACTGTGGGTAAGGGTAAGCTTATCCATGGTAACTTCATCATTAATGACGTTTATTAGTTGAGAATCTCAAGTATAATCTGATCAGTATCAGTCAATTATGCGATAATGGATTCTCAGTTCAGTTTGTCAAACATTCTTGTTTTGTCAAAAACGCAACTGAAGAGATCATTTTAACTGGCAAAAGGCGTGGAAACACTTACAAAGTCAGTTGGAATGATCAACCTTATGCACCAGTTTGTTTTATTGCTTCAAATTCCTCTAAAAACTGGTTGTGGCATAAGAGATTAAACCACCTGAATTTCAAATCTATTGCATATTTGAGTAACCCCGATCTTGTTACTGGATTATCCAAAATGGATTTTACCAAAAAAAAAATTTGCTCAGCATGCCAGTTTGGTAAACATATCAAATCTTCTTTTAAGAACAATGGTTGTAAATCTTTTTGATGCTTAGAGCTGTTACATATGGATCTATTTGGTCCAATACCAGTCATGAGCTTAGGGGGAATGAAATACACCTTGGTGGTTGTATATGATTTTTCAAGATTTACTTGGGTTATATTTCTCAAGTCCGAAGACCAAACTGCTGCTCAACTGATTAAGCTTTTTAAAAGATTATTAAATGAAAAATCAGTTGGAATTGACATAATCAGATCCAATCGAGGAACTGAATTTATCAATCAAATTCTTTCAAATTATTTAGAGAATGCCGGAATTAAGCATGAGCTCTCAGCAGCTAGAACTCCTCAGCAAAATCGTGTAGCTGAAAGGAGAAATCGGACCCTCAAATGGATGTAAAGAGTTCATTTCTGAATGGCCAGTTGCAGGGAGAAGTCTACGTTGAACAACCACCAGGTTTTATCAATCATCACCTTCCTGATCATGTCTACCATTTGAACAAAGCCTTATATGGTCTTAAGCAAGCTCCAAGAGCTTGGTATGAAACCCTTTCGAAATTTCTAACTGATCACAATTTTTCTGTTGGATCAGTTGATAAGACATTGTTCAAATTCTCCAAGAATGATCATATTCTACTCGTTCAAATTTATGTTGATGACATTATTTTTGGGTCATCTAACCCCAAATTATGCGAGAAGTTTTCTAAGTTAATGCAAGAGAAATTTGAAATGAGCATGATGGGTGATCTGACATTCTTTCTTGGATTACAAGTGAAGCAATTGGAGTCGGGCACTTTCAAAAGTCAAACTAAATACACGAAGGAATTACGGAAGAAGTTTGGCATGGAATCGTGTTCAGCTGCAAGTACTCCCATGAGCTCATCAGTAAAACTGGATACTGATCAAGGGGGAATATCAGTTGAGACGACGCTTTACAGAGGTTTAATAGGTTCATTATTGTATCTAACTGCTAGTCGTCCTGATATTGTATTTTCTATGTATGTGTGCTAGATTTCAATCAAATCCTATGCAATCACACTTTGCAGCTGCCAAGCATATTTTAAAATATTTTAAGGGCACACAAAATGTTGGGTTATGGTATTCTAAAGATTCCTCTTTCAATTTAGTTGGATATTCAGATGCAGATTATGCAGGATTTAAGCTTGATCGTAAAAATACCAGTGGATCATGTCAATTTCTAGGGGACAGACTGATCTCCTGGTTCAGCAAGAAGCAAACATCCATAGCAACTTCCACAACTGAAGCAAAATATCTTGCTGCCGGAAGCTGCTGTGCTCAACTGCTCTAGATTCAGCAACAACTAAGAGATTATGGAATTGATACTAAAGAATCGCCCATATTCTGTGATAATACAAGTACGATTGCTATCACCTACAATCCAGTTCTTCACTCCAGGACCAAGCATATAGATGTCAGGCATCACTTCATCAGAGATCACGCCTTGAAGAAGAACATCATACTGGAATACGTCTCAACTGAGCAGCAAGCAGCTGATATCTTCACCAAACCACTGGCTGAGACTAAGTTTTTTCATTTTCTCAATATACTTGGATTAATTGATTTATCCTAATCAGTCTTGTTGCTATCTTGGTGGTTAATTCTTTTGTCAGTTTTACTGTCTTTTACTGATCACTCAGTTAGTTCTTTATTTTTTTTGCTCTCAACTGATGTCAGTTAATCTTCTATCAGTTCATTGTATTCAGTACTTGTGCTTATAATTTACTTATCAACTGATGAAATCAAGTAATGCAGGAAAATAACAAGACAGAGATAAACTGATAACATCATTTCATTCATTTGAGGAAATTGTTGCGAATTACATTATACAATTCCTCCTGAACAAAAACCCTCCCTTTGGCCATCCATTGATTTATATCTCCAGTGCAAGTCTTATGAAAGCTGTCAGACTGAGATATGAGCTCCAGGATCCTCCTCTCCTTGTAGAGCATCAGCTCTTAAATATTGTCTGGTTCGAAAATATTCACAGCATGGGCAACGTGCAAGCGTTCCCGATATTTCTCCAGTTTTTCCAGCAAAATGGGAGTTGACATCTCATTCTCACAAAGAAACTGAAGTTCTTGGAGATTCTCCCAGTAGCGTAGAATTTGATGGAAAACATCATCTTCCATCTCAATCTTTCTCTTCTCAAGAGCTGCTTTCATGAAATCTTCAGCCATGTCCGGAGACTTTGAACTGCTTGCACCTGCCATTTTCTTTACTGAATATAATTTGCTAATATATTTGCGACTAACTGAGCTACTCTTATTTATAGAACAGGACAAAGAAGATGAAAGGACTAATTCATTATGACAGACGTTTACATTATTAAGCATCAGGATTTCTTTTAATTAATCTTGTTTATATTCTCGAAATTTTCTTTTATGCATCTATGAAGGGGGAATATTGGTTTTAAGAGGTTAACTGAGAAGACAATTGTTAGTCAACTCTCAACTGAGGACACAGTCTCACAACTGATCATTCAGTTGAGCTTTTCACTAATCTTCTCATATAAGTTAACTAATTAACCATATTATATTCCAAATCAAGTGACGTGACTGTTCTTCAAGCATTAAATGCTACCCTTCAGCAAATGATTGGTGGAAACGTGGACAACTTTTGAACCGTTTAAATTACACACGCTTACAGCACACGTACACACGTTGTAATTCAGAATTTCTATGGACTGACACGTGTCCAAAATTTGAATAGTCACGTATATATGTACCATTCCCCGCTCAATTTCAGTTTTACTTTACGTTTATCTACAAACTCTTGAGAGCAAAAACAAATCCCATCCTTCTATTTTCTAGGAATTCATTCAGTTCCAAATGGCGAATCAAACTCCCGCTTATATGCTGAATGCAATGGCTATCAACTTCGGATCGATTCTATCCTTCGGCAATGCTGATGTCAAGAACGTATTTCAAAAACTGGGTTAAGGACATTCTTGGGACAATCATAACAAAAGATCTACCCCAAAGAACTTCAGGAATTCTACTCTAGCGGTATGATCAATTCTGATGGAAACATCACCTCTACTATCAATGGTCAGTTGCTGACCATCTCTGAAGATTCCTTTGGAGAAATCTTTTTTTTACCATCTGAAGGACTGGCACACCTCTCTGATGTAAAAGCATTTGATGTTGAAGAAATGCAAACCTCACTTTCTGCTGATGGACGGAAAATCAAAGTTTCTGATCCAAAGAAGGAGCTGAAGCACGAGGTTCAGTTACTTGCTGATATAATCGCCAAAGGGATTTTGGCGAAAGCTGGATCTTTTGCTGCACTTACGTTGGAAAACTTTCAGGCATTTTCTATCATTATGGCTGAACGTAAACTCAACTGGAAGCATCTCATATTCAATATTTTAAAGAATATGTTTCTATCATCCAAACAGTCCAAAGGCTTTGCCGTGCAACTGAGCTATTTGCTGAAAGTGAAGGGGTTAGTGGCAGATGATTCAGAAAAATCATCCAAATTCAAAGTCTTCAATGCGAAGAATACTATGCCACTCAAGACCAAATTAGACATCTCTCCTGTTCAGTTTGTAAAGATAAATCAGGAGATTGGGACTCAACAGGCGGCCCCTAAATCAGTGAAAAAGGCCAAGACATTGGCTCAACTGAAGTCAGCAAAAAGGAAATTAGTTGTGGGTGAATCAGATTCAGAGAAAACTCCTTCCCCAAAGATCGCCAAGAAACCAAGGACCCAGAGAATTAAGCCAACAACTAAAGAGGAATCTATTCCTACTGACAAGCCAATTTCTTCAGATGTTCAGCAGCCAATTGAAGCAGTTCCTCTGAAGATCATCCCACCAGAAAAATCAGCTGGTGCAAAGAAAGAAACAATTAGGATCAAAGCTCCTCTGATTAATATTGCTCGTCCTACTGTTCTGGCACCTGCCTGACCCAAAGGCATCACTATTATAGAACGGGTGGATGCTACTCGAACTGGTCTGGAAATTCCACACATCCTTAGTTCTGATAAAGTCAAGGGCAAATTGATTGAAGAGCCTAGGCCTTCCAATGCCATTCAGACCCACATTGACCTTGTTTGGGATAGAGTTAACAATTTTGCAGCATCAAAACTTCAACTGTATGATGCTTGGACAGCTTATCGTACTCATATTTTTGTCAAGCAACTGAAAAAGAAATCTCAGCTGAACAAGTTCATCAAACTAAAAGCCTTTGTCCTCAAGATGGTCAAAGCGGCAACAATTGTTCAAGCTCTGGGAGAAAAACTTATTTGTTTGATCAGATGAGAGCGAAGAAGTTATCACAAATTCTTGACAAACTGAAGGCTAACTACGTTCTAACAAATCCTACTGCCTATGCTGATCATGGGGTGATAACTCAGCTAGACACTGATATGATTGGTTTGCTTTCTCAGATAAAGTTTTGAGAAATGGATCAAGAATTAGTCCTTCATCAAGGAGATCCAGACGATGATGAGGAGGAAATAGTTGAAGAACCTTCCTCTCAAAAGAAAGAATCAGCCTCAGAACAGGCCATTATTCCAACTGAAGAGCCAGTTCAGGATTTACCTCAATCATCTACTGGTGAGCATCAATTGTACACTGAAGCCGAATTATCTTTCGCAAACATTGATGAACTTATCCAAGCGGTGGTGCAAGAATCCAAATTAAGTGAACCCACCTCTAATCCAGTTGATCACCCCGTTGATCAAATCCATCCAGAGGTTCCTATCTCTTTAGAAGCACAAGTTCAGCAAGATCTATCTGCTGAACAAGCTATTCCAACTGTTGTGCTAACTGATTCCCAAGATAACCCTCTAGAAGCACCAGTTTTGGCTTCATCAGATCCTATTATTCTTCTAGGAAGCTCATCTGCTGATCAGAATCCAACTTCTCCACCTCCAATTCCAGAAGAAGTTGCTGCAATCACTTCAGTTCAGATTGTTGCTGAAACAGTAGCAACTGATCAAGAGTTGATTATATTTGATCAAACTACAAGAGGACCGGAATCATCTCATCAGTCTCCTCCTCCATCCTCATCAGATTTTGATCTTGTTCTCAAAGAAATTCAGATATGCAGGATAGTATAAATCAGATGCTCTCAGCCATCTCAAAGATTCAGAATATGCAACTGTCTCACACTCTAAATTTGGAAGACTCTCAACAGTTTAATTCTGAAAATCTGAAAGTTATCCAAACTGCTATTACCTCTCTCTCATTTGCAATTGAAGAAATCCAGAAGAATAAGGGGATAGCCTTGAGTCTCACTGCAACTCAAAATTATATTAACAAACGAGTTGACAGTGTCGAGACACTCGTCTCCAGGAAGATAGATTTGCTGCAAGTCACAATGACCTCTGCTATTGAAAACATTTCCACCTCTGTCCGGCTTCCAGCTACTGACGTTCGGAAATTATCAATCAAGATGGAGCTGTTTGACAGAAAGGGGGAAGAGCTCAAAGAGATTCTAGAACAGCAGAAGAAATCTCTATAAACAGCAGTCTTTCTTGTATTTGTGAAGCATATGAGTTCATTTGTTCTACCACTTAATTTATCTAATATGAAGTACAGTTATTGTAGTAACCCGATTCCTAATTTGAGTTAATTATCGGATTAATTATATTTTCGGTGGGATCGGAAGGACCGAACAAGTTCGGATCGTCAGATGAATTCGGATCGTCCGATGAGTTCGGACCGTCCGAAGTGTGCCGGGTCGGAGCTTCCGAAATGGTTCGGATCGTCCGAACATTGGCTATAAATAGAGGCGCGAGGCTTCATTTGTGACTCGCCAATTCAGAGAGTTCCATAGCATTTCAGTCGTTTCTGTGAGATTCTAGTCTTTTTCCGAGGTTCGGGCACTAGCGGGGAGCTGCTGGTCTTGTAGCGGAGCTGTGCTCTAGTTGGGAGCTAGCGGCATCAGTGGGCTAGCGACGGACGAAGGTTTGGAATTGTATCAGTATTATCTCAGGATTATCTAGTTAAGTCTGGTAGATAAGTTTTAGTGATGGTTTTCACTTGATGAATAGGCTTGGACTAGACCTGTTGTCTGGTTATTCCAGTGGATTAGGATTGCTGTGATAGAGGTACGAAAGTACTATCCGAGATATCCTGGTCGAGTATACATTCTTATATGTGTTGCATGATTATGTGGTGCATTGATATATGTCATATGATGCATGCTATTATGTCACGTTTATTACTGCATGTTGCATTTCATGTTGAGCCGTATCTCCTTCGAGATAGCCTTTACTGTTGAGCTGTATCTCTTTCGAGATAAGCTATATATCTTGTGGGGCCGCTCAGCCCTCTTGTCTTGTGGACGCATGGACACCGAGAGTACACAGTGGCCGACGGGTCGGGAGGGCTTCGGTGATCCGGGACATTTTAGGTCCACGTCTGTTCTTGCAGTGGATGCAGTGACCCAGAGGTAGTACCGCGCGGCACTATCCACTTGGCGCCTCTAGACTGAGCATTTTGAGATCTTTTGTGACTCCTGTTTCTTGACTACCCTGGTATCATATCATAGCATGTGCATTTCATATAGGTGTGTATACTCATGCTTTTGTACTGGGCGTTCTTATCGCTCACGTCCTCGGTTTTGTTTATCTTGGACACCCCACTTCCACGGGGCAGGCCTCAGGTTGGATGGCTCAGGAGGAGCAGGAGGAGGACATTGAGTAGCTGGTTGGTTTAGTTTTCAGTGTTTTCCATTTGATTTGATATGATTGTAGCAGATACTTCCAGTTAGTTGAGTATTTTGGACTTCGATTGGGTTGTATAAACTATTGTTGTTAACCATATTTCCGCTGTTATCTCTGATTTTTATTAATTAAGTTAATTGCATGCTTAGTTCTCAACCAGTAGGTGATTCTGGAACGGGTCACTACAGTTATTCGATTTTCTTTTACTCTAGTTTCGTCAAAACACCATAAAGGGGGAAATTGTTAGAAACTGAATTCCGGTGTTTGACAAAAAGATAAACCAACTGAACTACGCAACAGAATTTAGCTAACTGATCGACGTAACTGAATTATAACTGAACAGCTAGCTGCTCTTTCAGCTGAACAACTCTTTAGTCATTCTCGTCAACTGACTCTTTACCAGCTGATCTCTCAAGTTGTACACGTCATTAGTTGAAAGCAACAACCGACAAATAGTACAACTACCTGCAAATTATAGTGGAACGCCGCATTTTAGAAAAAGCAGTGTACGACTATCAGAGTATATCGACGTGGCAATCAACGATTAGAACATTCAAATATCTTTAAATGTTACCGTTGAGAAAGAAGCCTATAAATAATCGAAGATAGCAGCCGAAGAAATAACGACTGATTTCAGCTATTACATTCTACTTGTTGTTACGCTGCAAAAATATCTACTCACATTCAGAAGTTAAAAGCTCACGTTTACTAGTTATATCAGTAGCATTCAAGGCTACATTCTCGAGCTTAAATAGCACTGTGTAATCTTTGATAAGTTATTCTAAGTTGTGCTAAGATCAGTTACCATCTGTAAAAGTGTTATATACTAAGAGTTTCAATTGTGGTAAAGTGATAAGTCCAAACTGAAGTGGGTCAGTGCAGTATCTTGTATTTGATCAAAGTCTTTTAGTGGATATCCTATCTTCGTGATAGAAGGGGTGACTTAGGAGTTATTCAAGTCTCCAAACATCCAGAAACCAATTGTGTGATCTTTACTTCAGTTATTATTTTTCTTGTTAGATACTCTATCTTTCAGTCAATTTATTTCCGCAACTGTTTCATTCAGTTTAACTGATTGTCATTGACCGACGTGATACCTAGTATCAGTTTGTAAAAAAACTGAACTCAAATTGTCGAAGAATATTTAAATTTGAGGAGTGTTTATTCAACCCCCTTCTAAACACTCTTTATTCGTTTAACCGATCCTTTCAGCTTGTTTTTTTTCCCGAACCTCATCATACCCTTCTGTTGGGATCGGTTAGGGGGATCACCGTTGAGCTATAATAGCTCGGTTCTTGAAATATTTAACACCGATAAATTAAATCGAGTTTGGTTAAAAACCAAGCGGAAGATACTCAAAATAATCCTTCGTGGAAACCTATTAAATATTTTGTAAACCATTTAAAATATATGCAAGTTGAATGAGAAAAAATATTTCAGTTGAAGCATTTTATCAAACACTTGTATGCAATATTTTGGTATTTGAAGAATACATAAAACTCTTCAACAATGCATCCTTAAAACAATGAAAATGATAAGTAAATGCAATAAACAAATAGACACGAATTTGTTTATAGATGTTCGAAGATTTAAATACTCCTACGTCACCCCTTCTTGCCCTTGGGAAGTATTCACTAGAAGACTTTGATTTATACAACACTTTGCACAAACCCATTCAGCTAGGAATTACCCACTGCCTAAACTGAACTCCTAGAACTCAAGATTGTAGGCACCACCTCACAATCAGCATATTGTTTAATGTCTCATATGCAAAGACTACACACACAAGTTTTACGTCTTTGTGCAAGACTCACTCAACTAATCTTTGAACTTCAACTCTCTTGTATATGTTTGAGTGATCGTGTGTGAGGAATTTATCAGTTACAGTGTACATCTCAAATGTATCCTCACACAAGGGCTTGTGCTCTCAACTAGCTGAATTCTTCATGCTAACTACCCATGCTTTGAATCCACTTCAAAAGCTCTTGTTTGACCTTCAATATGTTGTATTTATAAGCCCCAACAATGATATATACGTTAGACACAAGAATATGACCGTTTGGAAAGTTTCTGTACGATTTGTGAAATTGCAACGGTCAAATTCAGCTTGCTGGGCATTTTCTCGACTAGTCAACTGGTCAACTCTGGTCAACTGGTCAGCAGCTGGTTCAGTTCGGTTCAGTTGGTCAGCAGCTGGTTCAGTTCAGTTGGTTGGTCAGCAGCTAGTTCAGTTTATCTGGTCAGCAGCTAAGGCAGTCGTGGCTACTGTAGTAGAAGATTCTCCTTCTCGAGTTTGCAACTCAAACTCGTAAGCTTTCAAATCAGCAAATAGATCATGAAGCTCAACTTTGTTCAGATCCTTGGATTCCCTCATTGCCATAGTCATCACGTCCCACTCCTTGGGAAAACCTTTGATTACCTTCAATGCAAATTCTTTGTTTGTGTACACTTTTCCAAGTGCATTTAATTCATTGATGATGCAGCTGGTTCTTTCATCATATTCATGCATCGTTTCACCAACTCTCATTTTGATATTGTCAAACTTCTGAACAGCAACAGAAAGTTTGTTTTATTTGGTTTGTTTGTTCCCTTCGCAAAGCTGGATCAGCTTCTCCCAAATCTCTTTGGTTGTCTTGCACATTTTGATTTTGCTGAAGGTTACTTTATCCAGCGTCTTGTATAGTATGTCCTTTGCCACATTATCCATATTGGCTTTTATTTTATCCTCTGTCGTCTATTCTTCTCTGGGCTTTTCTATACGATGAGGTGCCCCATCAGTAATGGCAACAGCTGTGTTGGCTTTCAAAATCTTCACGGTCCGTCAGTTATGACGTACCACATATCATCATCTTGTGCAGCTAAGTGAGCCTGCATTCTTATTTTCCAGTCATCAAAGTCCTCTCTGGAAAACATCGGGATCTTGTTAAAAGAAGACATACTGAACAGTTTGAGTAAGATATTCTGAGACGAGATACAACTGCGCTGATACCACTTGAAAGGATCAGTTACACGGATGAAAGGTGTTTAGAGGGAGGGTTGAATAAACACTTTACGAATTTTATATTCTCTTCGAAGATTTGGATTCAGTTCTGTTACAAATTGAATCTAGGTATCACGTCAGTCAATGACAATCAGTAAACTGAATAAAACAGTTGCGGAATATGAACTGACTGAAAGATAGAATATCTAACTGAAATATAATAACTGAAGTAAAAAAACACAATTGTTTTTGGATGTTCGGAGACTTGAATAACTCCTACGTCACCCCTTCTATTACGAAGATAGGATATCCACTAAAAGACTTTGATCAAATACAAGACTTGTACTGACCCACTTCAGTTTGGACTTAACACTGCCAAGACTGAAACTCTTAGATTCAAACGCTTTTACAGTCCTTGACTGAACTTAGCCCAACTTAAAGAATTAGCAGATATTGCAAGGTGCTAGTAAGCTCAAATGTATAGCCTGAATGCTACTGATAGAATAAGTAAGCGAGAGCTTTCGATATTTGAATGCAAGTAAAGAATTTTGCAGCGTAACAGCAAGCTTCAAAGATATTCGAATTATGTTGTTTGTTGATTTGATTCTCAGCTGCTCTCTTCAACTCTTTATAGGCATCCATTTCAACGGTAACATTAACTGTTGTTTGAATATTATATCCGTTGATATGCCAGTCGTTATTATTCTGACAACCGTACTCTGTGACCTCTGAAATGCGGCGTCCCACTAATATTTGCAGACTGTAGTGGTACTATCTGTCGGTTGATAATGACGTGTTCAGCTGAATTAATCAGCTGCTGGGTAATTAGCCGGTAAGGAGAATAACTGAGGTGCATTTCAGTTGCGTAGATTAGTATAATATATTCAGTTGCTGAGTTCAGATTACTAGATACAGTTGGTTCGCATAATCAGTTGGCAATTTGTCAAACGTCGTAATTTTGTTTCCAACAATTTCCCCCTTTAAGGTGTTTGACAAAACTAAGCACAAAATAACTGAAAAATTGAACTTTTTGTAGATAACATAAAAGTTTTGATATTGAATTGAGTAACAAACAATGACTTAAAGACTGCTCTTCTTTTGTTGATCTAGCAGCTCTTTGATCTCAAGCTGATCAACTAAGCAATGATGCCATGACATTGTACATCAAAAAGTTCGGAAGATTTATGAGGAAAATCAGGGAAATTTTCAGAATAAATATCAAAGAAGCAATTCCAAGGAAGAATCAAATTCTTGCTACGACTGTGGCAAACCAGGTCCCTTCATTGCTGACTGTACCAAACCAAAGAAAGACAGTTAAGGCTCAACTGAAAGAAGAAAGAAACCATATGAGCACAAAAAGAGATCCAAGGATGATAAGAAGTTCTCTAGGAAGAAGCATGAAGTGCTCTTGGCTGAAGAGAGCAAATCAAAATGGGCAGAAACTGAATGCGAGGGGTCAGAACCAGAAACTTAATGCAGTTCCAGTGACATTGAAGAGTAAGTGAAATGTTTGATGGCTGTTGATACAGAACTGGAGTTCAGCAGTCAACAGGTATTTGACTTTAGCTCAACTGATTTTACCAGAGAAGAACTTATTTCAACTCTGCATGATATGGTTAGTGAGTATCATAAGCTTGCCTTATCATTTGAAAAGGTTAGAGCAAAGCAAACTGATCCTATAGACAATAAGACTAAAACTGATGAATCAGTTGATATGTTGAGTCTGAAAAAGGAGATTTCTGAACTCAATACTGAAAGAAGCAAGGATCAAATAATGATTCAAAAGTTAATGCTTGGAAATTCAAAGCAAACTGAGCTTATTCAGGCCTGGAACAAGTCACCTGTTGCATTGACTGATATACAGAACTCACATAAATCAGTTACTGATAAAACTGGTTTAGGGTTCAGTAACCAAGATGAAATGTCTCCCAAAGATACTCGACCAAAACTGAATATGGATAAAGGGAAATACATTCACTTTGTCAAATCAGTTATGGTACAAGAACAATCGGAACCAAGTAAACTGGTTGAACAGCCAACTGAAAGTATGAACAAGGGCAAAAGATGTGGTATTGGTTATAGCCCAAAGTGGTAACTGATTCACGTAGTCATCCACCAAAAAGCTTTAGCAAAAAATATTCAAATGGCTACTCCAATCACTATAATAGGAAGCCAGTTCAGAAAAGATACTGGCTGAACAATCGGTTGAAAAGGACAAATCACATGTTGTATCTTCTGCACACTATACACCAAACACACACAGATCGAGAAAGACTATCTGGAATACAGCAACTGGACGGTCAGTTAGACTGATCCATGTCTGGATTCCTAAAGGACTAATCAATTTTGGACCCAAATAGAAAAGGGTACCAGAATCTTATCTTTTGTGTGATTGTAGGTAACAGGTACAAGCATTGAATCAATATGGTACTTGGATAGTGGATGCTCACGAATGACAGGAGAGTCAAACTTGTTATCTCAACTGGTTAAGTACACTGGACCAAACATCAGTTTTGGAGAAAATTCCAAAGGTAAAAATGTAGGTAAGGGTAAGCTTATCCATTGTAACTTTATCATTAATGATGTTTTATTAGTTGAGAATCTCAAGTATAATCTGATTAGCATCAGTCAATTATTCGATAATGGATTCTCAGTTCAGTTTGACAAACATTCTTGTTCAGTCAAATGCTCAACTAATGAGGTCATCCTAACTGGCAAACGGTGTGGAAATACTTACAAAGTCAGTTGGAATGATCAAACTTATGCACCAATATGTTTAGTTGCTTCAAAATTTTCTCAAAACTGGTTGTGGCATAAGAGATTAAACCACCTGAATTTCAAATATATTGCATATCTGAGTAACCATGATCTTGTCACTGGTTTGCCAAAAATGGATTTTATCAAAGATAAAATTTGTCCAGCATGTCAGTTTGGTAAACAAGTAAAATCCTTTTTAAAAACAAGGTCCGTAAATCCTCTTCCCGATGCTTAGAGCTGTTGCACATGGATCTATTTGGTCCAATACTAGCCATGAGTTTAGGGGGAATGAAATACACCTTGGTTGTTGTATACGATTTTTCAAGATTTACTTGGGTTATTTTTCTCAAAACAAAAAACCAAACTGCTGCAAAACTGATCAAGCTTTTCAAAAGATTATTAAATGAAAAATCAGTTGGTATTTATAGAATCAGATCCGATCGAGGAACTGAATTCATCAATCAAATTCTTTCAATTTTTTTAGAAAATACTGGAATTAATCATGAGCTCTCAGCAGCTAGAACTCCTCAGCAAAATGGTGTAGCTGAGAGGAGAAATCGAACTCTTAAATAAGCTGCTAGAACAATGCTTGTTGATTCTGGTATCTCTCAAAAATTTTGGGCAGAGGCAGTAAACACTGCGTGTTATACTCAGAACAGATCAATGATTAATAAGAATCATATGAAAACACCTTATGAGATCTGGCATGGAAGAAAAAGTGTGGTTTCATACTTCATATTCGGCTGCAGATGTTTCATTCTTGACAATGGCGAAAATTATTTAAAAACTTTTGATGCAAAATCTGCAGAGGGAATGTACTTTTGAGTACAAGTATCGATCCCACGAGGAGTGTGTATAAAAATGTATATCAATTCTTGTAATTAAAATAGCCAAGACTTTATCTAGAAAAATCAGTAATCAGATTTGTTTGTTTAAACGAATTAATTGAAAACAATGAATTAATTAGATCACCGAATTGAGAAATATCAATGAGAGAAAATATCTAGAGAAATGATTTCACAAAGTTTCCACGATAATTTATTCCCAGTTTAATTTATATTCCTGAATTTCAATCAATTAATGGCCAAGAACACTTAGATTATTTTATTCACCCTTTCCCAAGTGACGAATAAAGTGTATCTATCAACTTCGATTCAATTATTCCTAATTAGAATCTAAGTTTCATAGATAAATGCTAACAATGTTCTTACTAAGCCTCGCTAAAGTTATACGCCTTCCGAACGCTATAAACTTTTAACGATGTGTCTCTGATGATCTATAATCCTAGTTCCTCTCCCGAGTTATAAGATTAATCAAACAACAACAATTTATGGCCAGTAAATTGCAGTGCAGTAAACACAGAGAACACAATTAAACGAAAGCGGAATTCAATCAAATAAACAACGGTGTCAAATCATCGTTTCAACATAGTTACGTCATTCTCTAGAATGGAAGTTTAGTTCATCACGAAATCCAAGAGAACCCAAGACATATTTGTAATTCTAGGCATCGATACACAATAGAATAGAGAAACAAAAGAAAAGATAACAAATCCGAAGCGCCGTCTCTGTCCCCAGATCCGTCGTTCTTCGTAGTTGTGATCGATCTTCGCGTGCCGTGCCTTCCTCTCGCCTTCACTCCAAGTCTCCGAGGTGTTTTCTCTACCAAAACGGCTGCCTTCATTTCTGACCTAAGAATCGCGCTTTTATAATTTTCTGGAACGCGGCGCGCGCGCAGTGGCGCATGAACTCGCGCGGTGGCGCGGACCGTTCTGCCGTGTGGTGCGTTTGCTCGTGCGCGGTTGCGCGTGAAATCGCGCTTGCGCGCGTTGCTCTAGGATCTGTGCGCGCGGGTGCGCATGAGTTGGCGCGTTGGCGCGCATGCCACTGTCGATCATCTGCACATCATTGCGCGCGGCTGCGCGTGATCTCGCGCAGGCGCGCGCGAGGCTCTGTCCGAGGGTATGAGTGAACGTGCGCGCGACTGCGCGTGAAGTGGCGCGATGGCGCGCGCACTTCTGTCCCATGGCATATCTTTGCGTGCGCGGTAGCGCAAGAACTCGCGCAGCAGCGCGTATACTTCTGGTCTCGGCAATAGTTGAGCTCTCGATTCGGTTCTGTTTTCTCGATTCACTTGGTTGCGTATCCACTATCTTCTCCATTCCTGAAATGACAACAAAAACAACCAAAAACGCATAATTCTGTTCGAAACAAGCATAATTCAAAATGGATTCTAATATAAATTAAGTGCAAATCTTGCACTTATCAGAATATTTCTTGGATATTCTTCGATGAGCAAAGCTTATATAGTTTTTAATAAAAACTCTTTGAATGTTGAAGAATCTATTCATGTTGTTTTTGAAGAAACTGAACTAACTGATAAGCCAACTGATCCAGTTGAGCTAGTGGATAGATTTACAGATATCGGTTTGAAGGATGATGATGAAGAAGACAATCATATCAATCAAAACAACCTCCAAACACCTGAACCAGAAGTATTAGATCAACCAGCTGAACCAGAAGTTGTTCCTAATGATCAGTTGATAGAGCAAACAAATGATATTCAGTCACCAACTGAAACCGCTCCAACTAACACCGAAAACATTCAGTTGCCCACAAAATCAGTTGCTGACTTAGAAGCAATAAACGTTGAACTCAGATGGAAGAAATCACATCCTCCAGAACTGGTGATGGGTAATCCATCTGATCCGGTGAGAACAAGAAATCAGATGCTCAATCTATTTATTCACTCAGCTTTTGTATCTCAACTGGAACCAAATAAAGCTGATGAAGCTCTTGCTGATCCAAACTGGATAAATGCAATGCAAGAAGAGCTAAATCAGTTTATCCATAATGATAGAGGTGGATTTTACTTGTTTTTCATATCGTGTCTTGTTGCATTGTGTTGCAGTTATCACTTAGATTTCGTGCATTTTGTGTTGTTTTAGCATAATCTATGTCTTTGCGTCGCTCATGTGTTTAGTGGCGAAAATGCAGGAGATTTGCGAAGAAACTGAAAAAAGAGGAAGAAAGTCGAGAGACCTCCGCCCGGGCGCACAATTGCATCCGCTCGGGCGCGTTCAAGTTTGGAGAAAGTTTTGTTTTGCGAGAGCCATCCGCCCGGGCGGATATTTAGGTCCGCCCGGGCGCGCCAAAGAAAAATTAAAAGTCAAGATCTGCAAGAGTTATCCGCCCGGGCGGAAACTTACATCCGCCCGGGCGCATTCGTATTTTTGGAAAAAAATAATGGACGATTTCTTCCCTTAATTCTGAAGAGGGAAGATATGGTAGGGGGAGGCACGAATTCAGGGATGATTCAAACTTCGTTTTTCAGCCGTCACTAGTTTGGAGAGCATTTTTGCGCTTGGATTGAAGATTTGAAGTTTTCCGGGCGTCGTTCTTCGCGTTTTTCGTCACTCCTAGTATTTCTTATTTAGTTTTAACATTTGAATTTTGTTTTGTTTATTTTCAGTCATGAATTTTAGTAGCTAACTTTATTATTTGTTGGGATTAAAGGGGATCCTACCCCGAACGTTGATTTGAATTAATTTATATTTCGGTTGTGCGTTATACTTGATTTTACTACTGTTTTGTCGTGTCATTAAAGCGTAGATAACTTTAACGACGTTTTCATTTCACGAGTGAGTTCGAGAGAATAACGAGTGATAGGATCGAGTAGTATAATCCGCGGATCTACAATTTACATAGATGTATGAAATTGGATACGTGCCGATAGTCATAGTCCTTAGGGTCGAAAACTAGGGGATTTCATAGGTCGAAATGCGATTTGCTCTTGATAAATAATTAAAGATATTTAATTACTTCATTGAGTAGAATTAGTTTGGCATAACTCGAGAGAGTGTGTTCAATAGATTAGGAAATCCTGTCGGAAGCGTAGATCACGATCAAACGAATTAATTATTTAACGAGGGGTACGTGAACCGAGATTCCCAACAAATCCATTTTTCATTGAATTTTACTCAACCATTTTAGACATTATATCTCATTACTTGATTTTGAATCTTTTTATTTGCATTCTTATTTGATTTTAGTAGTAATAAAACAATCAAATCACTTTTCGTTGCTAAATGTTCAATAACTGAAAATAATAATTGTTAAACACAGTCTTCATTGGAACGATACTCGTACTCTTGTACACTATATTATTACTTGACATCGTGCACTTGCGATTAATTTTTGAGCATACAAAATCATATTTTATTTGGGATTTCACTGTGCAAGTTTTGCTCGATCAAGTTTTTGGCGCCATTGTCGGGGACTGTTAATCTACAATTTTATTTTTAGTTATTTTCTTTAGCAATATTTTTATTTCTCTTGAGATAACACTTCACATTTTATTACAGATATCTCTTCCAGTGCATGCCAAAGTCACTTGACGTGGAGCTTGAGTTTGATCCTGAAATTGAAAGAACCTTCAGCAGGAGAAGACAACAACAGAGGCTTAAAGAACTGATGGAGAGACACGAGCCAGAACGTGAGGAGGAACAGCGTGAAAATAGACAAGTCGAGATGCCACGCCGCATACCGATGCTGGAGTATGCCCAACCTTCTTTGGAGGGTGCACGCCCAAGCATTGTGAGACCTATCGTGCGGGCAAATCACTTTGAAATCGAGCCAGCCATAATCCAGATGATTCAGAACACAGTCCAATTCGGAGGAACTGTAGTAGATGATCCAAACACGCACATCGCAGATTTTCTTGAAATTTGCGATACTTTTAAATTCAATGGAGTTTCTGATGATGCTGTTAGGTTGCGTTTATTCCCTTTCTCCTTACGTGATAAAGCTAAAGCGTGGTTAAATTGTTTGCCTGTAGGTTCGATCGCTACGTGGGACGACATGGCGAAAGCTTTTCTCATCAAATACTTCCCTCCCTCCAAGACCATGAAGCTGCGGGCAGACATTACAACATTCGCTCAATTCGATCAGGAATCTTTATATGAGGCATGGTAATGCTTCAAGGACCTACTACGAAGATGCCCACATCACGAGTTACCACTTGGGTTAGTCGTTCAAACATTTTATTACGGTTTGCTTACTCCTAATCGTACTATGATAGATGCTGCTGCTTGTGGCAACCTTTTGAGGAAGACTGCGGAAGAAGAGTATGAGTTGTTGGAGGAGATGGCTGCTAGCAGTTATCACCCTCAATCTGACAGGAACAACCAGCGGAGAAGTGCAGGAGTTCACCGGGTAACCGATTTTTCTGCTATTACTGCACAACTGGATGCATTGAACAGGAAGCTGGATGGCTTGAACATGGGTGGCACAGCTATGCGTCTGCAAGAGATATTCTGTGAGAAATGTGGAGGGGAACACTATGTGAAAGACTGTCAAGATGGAAATCCCTTTTATGTGCAAAATGAGGCACCGGTGAATCAAGTGGGAGTCCAAAACCGCCCAAGGAATGACCCTTATTCGAACACATACAATCCTGGGTGGAGGCAACATCCCAACTTCTCATGGGGCGGTCAAAACAGTCAGAATAGACCGCAAGGAGGACAACAATATGGAAAACAACCGATGTACAGATCCGACCCTCCTAGAGAAGAAAAGTCCAACTTGGAACAATGTCTAAGTTTATTTCTTCCACTAAAACTCGACTCCAAAACCAAGATGCATCGATAAAGGGGCTCGAGAATCAAATTGGACAGTTGGCCAAGATGATAGCAAGTAGAGAGCCGGGCACCTTGCCAAGTAATACCGAGACTAATCCCAAAGAGCAAGTGAAGGCCATTGAGTTGAAGAGTGGAAAAGTTTTGGAGTCAAGAGAGAAAGAAAAAATTCAAGTGCCGGATGAACAGATTGCGACATCTAAAGGTAAGTCTTCTAACTCTACACCAACACCCACTGCACAACATAAAATTGTGATACCTCCCCCTTTTCCTGCTGCATCGAAAAAAGCAAAACTAGATGCACAATTCGGTAAGTTTCTTGAGGTGTTTAAAAAGTTGCATATCAATATTCTCTTTGCCGTTACTCTAATGCAAATGCCTAGTTATGCTAATTTTTTGAAGGACATTTTAGCTAATAAGAGGAAGTTGGAGGATCATATGACAGTGAACTTAACCGAAAATTGCTCCGCTTTGGTGCAAAACAAAATCCCTCCAAAACTGAAAGACCCAGGGAGTTTCTCTATTCCTTGCATGATTGGTGACGTTGTTTTTCATAAGGCATTGTGTGATCTTGGTGCAAGTTTTAATCTTATGCCTTTATCTGTGTTTAGGAAACTTGGGTTGGGAGAGCCAAAGCCAACGAGGCAGACAGATCTGTCAAGTATCCACGTGGAGTGAATGAGGATGTGCTAGTGAAAGTGGACAAATTCATTTTTCCAGCAGATTTCGTGGTGCTCGACATGGAGGAGGATATAGAGATGCCTCTAAGTTTTGGGAGACCATTCCTTGCGACTGGAAAGGCACTGATTGATGTAGAAGAAGGGAAGTTGAGATTGCGAGTGGGCGAGGAGGAGATTACTTTTGATATTTTTAATGCACTTAAGCAAACACTGCATTCTGATAGCTGTTTTAGAATTGATGCTTTTGACTCTCTTGTGTCTCACTATGTGCAGGATGCTTTTAGGGACCCTTTGGAAGCCACTATCACTAATGAGTTGGGAGAAGAGGAATTGGATGATGAAAAAACAGAAATTGTGGCACATCTCAATGCCAACCATCCATGGAGAAAGCCAATGAAGATGCGACTGGAGGACCTAGGAGAACGCAGAGATTTGATCCCTCCAAAGTCGAGCATCGAGGAGCCACCGACGCTTGAACTCAAGCCGTTACCTCCGCACTTAAAGTACGTATTCCTAGGTGAGAATAACACGTTGCCTGTCATTATTTCTGCTGCTTTGACAGATGCTATGGAGGACAAATTGTTGCAAGTTCTCAAAGAGCACAAAAGGGCATTCGCTTGGAAGGTCGCAGACATCAAGGGAATCAGTTCATCGATATGCATGCATAAAATCTTGATGGAAGAAAAGTACTCACCTCTCGTGCAACCTCAAAGACGACTAAATCCAAAGATGCAAGAGGTAGTGAAAGCTGAAACTATCAAGCTTCTCGATTCAGGTATTATCTACCCTATTTCCGATAGTGCTTGGGTAAGTCCGGTTCAATGTGTGCCTAAGAAAGGTGGGATTACGGTGATCACCAATGAAAAGAATGAACTTATTCCCACGAGAACTGTTACGGGGTGGAGAGTGTGTATTGACTATAGGAAGTTGAATGATGCCACCCGTAAGGACCATTTCCCCCTTCCCTTTATTGATCAAATGTTGGAGAGATTAGCGGGGCATGAATTTTATTGTTTTCTAGATGGATATTCGGGGTATAATCAAATCACAATTGCACCTGAGGACCAAGAGAAAACCACTTTCACTTGTCCTTATGGCACGTTTGCTTTTCGCCGAATGCCTTTTGGTCTTTGTAATGCACCTGCTACATTTCAGCGCTGTATGACTGCTATATTCCATGATATGATTGAAACCTTTCTTGAAATATTTATGGATGATTTTTCTATCTTTGGTGCAACGTTTGATGAGTGCTTGCAGAATTTAAGATCCGTGTTGAGAAGATGCGAGGAGACGAACTTGGTGCTCAATTGGGAAAAGTGCCATTTCATGGTACAAGAGGGAATTGTTTTAGGGCACAAGGTTTCGGAGCAAGGAATTGAGGTGGACAAGGCAAAAATTGAAGTCATAAAGAACCTACCACCACCAGCCTCAGTAAAGGGAGTTAGAAGTTTTTTAGGCCACGCCGGTTTCTATCGGCGGTTTATCAAAGATTTTTATAAAGTTGCCAAACATCTATCCTCTCTACTTATGAAAGATATGCCCTTTGATTTTAATTCTAACTGTTTGCAGGCATATGAGGATTTAAAGGAGCGCTTGGTGACGGCTCCTGTCTTGGTGGCACCGGATTGGGATCTGCCCTTCGAAATCATGTGCGATGCCAGTGATACTGCGGTTGGTGCTGTCCTCAGCCAAAGACGGAACAAGGTATTCCACACTATATACTATGCAAGTAAGACTCTAGATGAAGCACAATTAAACTATGCCACCACTGAAAAAGAGTTACTTGCAGTAGTGTTTTCTCTTGATAAATTTCATGCATATCTTGTTTTGTCAAAAGTCATTATTTACACGGACCACTCTGCACTGAAATATTTGCTTGCTAAAAAAGATGCAAAGCCACGCTTACTTCGGTGGATCTTACTGTTACAAGAGTTTGATTTGGATATAAAAGATAAGAAAGGTGTTGAGAATGTGGTGGCAGATCATTTATCTAGACTAGAGCTTGTTAGTAATGACTGTGTAGATCAAGCTATTAATGACTGGTTTCCTGACGAGCAACTATTTGAGATGAAATATTGTCCATGGTATGCAAATTTCGCTAACTTTCTTGTCACGGGAACACCTCCACCGAACCTATCGTTTCACCAACGAAAGAAATTCTTCTCTGACGTGAAATACTATTTTTGGGAGGAACCGTTTTTGTTTAAAATTTGTGCAGATTCCATGATAAGACGGTGTGTTGCGGAGGAAGAGTTTGATCAAATTCTCAACCATTGCCATGACCGTGAGGTAGGTGGTCATTTCGGACCAACAAGGACGGCATCCAAGGTACTTGAATGTGGCTTTTATTGGCCAACTCTCTTTAAAGATGCTCGTTCTTATGTGCTACATTGTGATAAATGCCAGCGATCAGGTAACATATCTAACCGTCATGAAATGCCTTTAAATAATATCATTGAGTGTGAGGTTTTTGATGTGTGGGGGATAGACTTCATGGGACCGTTTCCTAGTTCGTTCACAAAAAAATACATCTTGGTTGCGGTGGATTATGTGTCTAAGTGGGTAGAGGCGGAAGCGTACGCCACTAATGCTGCTCAAGTGGTCTTAAAATTTTTGAAGAAAAACATTTTTAACCGATTTGGAACTCCCCGAGCAATCATTAGTGATGGTGGCACTCATTTTTGCAACAAACTTTTTGAAAAACTTTTGAGCAAATACGGTGTCACACATAAGATATCTACCCCTTATCACCCCCAGACGAGTGGTCAAGTGGAAGTGTCTAACCGAGAGATTAAGCGAATTTTGGAGAATGTGGTAGGTGTCAGTAGGAAGGATTGGTCGGTGAGATTAGATGATGCTCTTTGGGCATATAGGACTGCTTTTAAAACACCAATAGGCACTACGCCATATAGGTTGTTGTTTGGTAAAGCATGTCATCTACCGGTAGAATTAGAGCATCGAGCATACTGGGCTACAAAAGCATTGAACTTTAATTTTACTGATGCAGGTGAACGACGTCTGCTGCAACTGGATCAGTTGGAGGAGTTACGGAATTTGGCATATGATCTTGCACTGTCATACAAAGAAAAGTCAAAGAGGGCTCACGACAAGCGAATCATCGAAAGGGAATTCAAGGAAGGTGAAAACGTCATGCTCTACAACTCCCGGTTGCGACTATTTCCCGGAAAACTGAAGTCACGATGGTCCGGTCCATTCGTGATTTCGAAAGTATACCCATCGGGAGCGGTAGAGTTGAAAGATGGGAAGGATGGGACATTTACGGTCAATGCCCAACGCCTGAAGCATTACATGGGTGGCACAATTGAGCCACAAATTGGAATCACTCGGTTCCAAAACATGCCGAACTGAGACGGACTGACAGTCAAGCTCTCGACTATAAATTGAGAACTACTTTTCTTCCCTTTCTCTTGCATTTGATTTAATTTTTCTTTCGTGTCAATGTGTTTATTTTCTCTTGCTCTTGTTTTGTTTTATATATATAAAAAAAAAAAAACAGTCGTGAAGCTTCCGCCCGGGCGGGAATTTACATCCGCCCGGGCGCAACTCTTTTTAAAAAAATGTCGTGAAGCTTCCGCCCGGGCGGGAATTAACATCCGCCCGGGCGCACCCTTTTTCAAAAAAAATTCGAGGACCATCCGCCCGGGCGGAAATTCACATCCGCCCGGGCGGATCGCGCAGACTTAAAAGTCTGTAGCCCTTTCCCTTTCTCCCCCATTCGAACCCTACTCCTCCCTCATCAAATTTTCGCCCCTCCTCTTTAAATCTTGCTCAAATCTCATGCCTTGCACAAATTTCAGGTACAATCTTGGGTCACCATCTTCACGAAACATCAGGAAGTGAGTTTTTCCAGTCAAGGTTTGAATTTTCCGACCACCCCTGCAAAACTCCGGCCACCGCTGCTCTCTCCAGCCACCGCCACCGAATTCCGGCAGAGTCTTCTCCGACGGCACGGTTGCTACTCCGGGCTACCATTGCTCTTCTCAAATAATCAACAACAATGGCACCTAAAAAGGCTCGGGTAAGTCACGGTGATTCTTCTTCGTCATCTCATAATTCCCAATTATTTGTGAATTCGGCGGCTAGGGAACGATATGAGCATGCAAAAATACATAGAGCTCCGCTTCGTGAACGAGGTTTCCAATTTGAGCAATATATAGATATCAACAATCAAATTGAGAAAAGAAGTTGGGGTAAATTTTGCCGTCAACCGCAAGCCGCGGTGGTGCCAGTGGTGAGGGAATTCTATGCCAATGCTGCTGAGAGGAGTGACGGTAAGGCTGTTGTGAGAGGGAGGTTGGTTGATTTTAGTTCAGCGGAGCTTAATAGGGTGCTTGAGACACCAGCGGTAGATGACTCAGTTTATGTGGCATGGGCGGCCGAACCAGATTTGGACTTGATGATGCAGCGAATATGTTATCCGGGGTCTCAGTGGAAGACACCTGGTTCACACACCTGTTTTGCCGAAAAATATCTGCTGATCCCGGGTTCGTTGTGGTATGCATTCCTGGCCACACGTTTGATGCCAGTCGGGCACACGAGCGAAGTCCAGAGGGAGCGAGGGCTACTGCTTTATGCTTTGATCACTCAATTGCCACTCAATGTGGGCAGGATAATCCATTCGCAGATCCAGCTGAGCATTCATAATCCGAATGTGGCATTGTTCTTCCCCCACATTATCACCGAGCTATGTGCGAGCGCCGGAGTCATTTTTCAGGATGACGACGAGTGGCTACCACCGACCAAGGCCCTCGATGACGCCAGCTGGTCACAGAAATTAGCAGTGCGGCAGAAGGCTTTACCGCAGTTTGGCCCCATCTGGGACGACTACACTTTTGATCCCGTGCCACAGCAACCCCCACCACCGGCCCCGCGACCTCGCCGTCGCCTACTGCAGGAGCGGATGGACGAATTCGCTGCCTTTGCAGATCATCAGCTACAGTGGCAGGCCGTGAGTCAGACGTACCAGACGGCTACTGATGCCATGCTTCGCCTATCGCTGAGTCACATTGGTGTCGACCCAGCTCTTCTCCCACCACCCATGCCAGCGTTCCCGCCGCCGTTCCATTTTCCCTACGCCGATGCACCAGAGCCCGACGCTGGCGTCGCCCCCCCGGAGGAGCACGAGGAGGAGGATCAGTGAGAGGGGAGTCACTTCTATCTTTTTTTTTCTTTATCGCATTTCGTTTCGTTCAGTTTATTTATTTTCGTTTATTGCTATTTCCGTTGCATGTTTAGGTCATAGTCCATTCATTTTGTTGTGCCTATCTATCATTAGTCTATCGTCTGTTGCATTGGGGACAATGCTCGACTTTAGTATTGGGGGGTGGATGGGTGTTGTGTCGTTTTTGTCGTTTTGTGCTGTGTTCGTATTGTTCGTTGGCATGTAGTTTTAGTTGTTTTGCATATGTTTGTGTGTCAGCCGACAGTATTCGGTATAGTACTTGTTAGCCAAGGATGATTAAGAAGTGATGAGACATGCCCTGTTGATCATCTACTCGCATTTCTTTAGCACTTACTGTGGTAGAGACATGAAGTTTTATTTCGAGTATTGAACTCTCTTTACACGAATGTTAGAACTAAAAGCATGCATGATAAGATGGTGAAAATTTTAAACTAAAGTGGGGAACAAAGATGTTTGACAGTGTGAATTGAGCTTGACTATATTCTCTTGAATCAATGTATCAAAAACAAAAAAAAAAAAGAGAAAAAGATGGAGATGTAAGGTGTGGGGGAGCCGAATAAAGGAATGAAATCCTATTCCTGGCTAAAGATGGAGATGTAAGGTGTCGAGGAGCCGAATAAGGGAATGAAATCCTATTCCCGGCTAAAAATGCAAAACACATGGATTTGAATCTGAAATGAAAAGTTCTAATATAGTACTTTCATTGCTGCATTCCTATTCAGAAAAAAAAAAGAGAAAAAAAAATTAGGAAAATAGTTGCATGCTAATGGATACCGAGTGCAGAGGAATAAAGGAGAGTAAGATTTACACTAACAGGCTGATTTAATTCTCTTACAATGGTTGGAAATGGATCTCTCTGTCATGTGCGCTGCTAGGACTAACAAAACACACACACACGTTCATGCTTTATTTGAAACCATGTCTAGACCTAAGGAAGTGCGAAGATTTTATGTTTGTATTGATCGACAAGGGAATATGTTGAGTTTCGCTGAGGCTAGTTGATGATTATGAGTTCACTGTCGGGTTACTTTGTGTCACGTTCCAGTTTTGTCTTGTCACCTGTTTTGCTCGAGGGCGAGCAAAAGGTTAGTATTGGGGGGTTGATAGAGGTGGATTTTACTTGTTTTTCATATCGTGTCTTGTTGCATTGTGTTGCAGTTATCACTTAGATTTCGTGCATTTTGTGTTGTTTTAGCATAATCTATGTCTTTGCGTCGCTCATGTGTTTAGTGGCGAAAATGCAGGAGATTTGCGAAGAAACTGAAAAAAGAGGAAGAAAGTCGAGAGACCTCCGCCCGGGCGCACAATTGCATCCGCTCGGGCGCGTTCAAGTTTGGAGAAAGTTTTGTTTTGCGAGAGCCATCCACCCGGGCGGATATTTAGGTCCGCCCGGGCGCGTCAAAGAAAAGAAAAAGAAGAATTTGCGAAGACCCTGGGCCCGGGCGGAAACTTACATCCGCCCGGGCGCGCCAAAGAAAAATTAAAAGTCAAGATCTGCGACAGTTATCCGCCCGGGCGGAAACTTACATCCGCCCGGGCGCATTCGTATTTTTGGAAAAAAATAATGGACGATTTCTTCCCTTAATTCTGAAGAGGGAAGATATGGTAGGGGGAGGCACGAATTCAGGGATGATTCAGACTTCGTTTTTCAGCCGTCACGAGTTTGGAGAGCATTTTTGCGCTTGGATTGAAGATTTGAAGTTTTCCGGACGTCGTTCTTCGCGTTTTTCGTCACTCCTAGTATTTCTTATTTAGTTTTAACATTTGAATTTTGTTTTGTTTATTTTCAGTCATGAATTTTAGTAGCTAACTTTATTATTTGTTGGGATTAAAGGGGATCCTACCCCGAACGTTGATTTGAATTAATTTATATTTCGGTTGTGCGTTACACTTGATTTTACTACTGTTTTGTCGTGTCATTAAAGCGTAGCTAACTTTAACGACGTTTTCATTTCACGAGTGAGTTCGAGAGAATAACGAGTGATAGGATCGAGTAGTATAATCTGCGGATCTACAATTTACATAGATGTATGAAATTGGATACGTGCCGATAGTCATAGTCCTTAGGGTCGAAAACTAGGGGATTTCATAGGTCGAAATGCGATTTGCTCTTGATAAATAATTAAAGATATTTAATTACTTCATTGAGTAGAATTAGTTTGGCATAGCTCGAGAGAGTGTGTTCAATAGATTAGGAAATCCTGTCGGAAGCGTAGATTACGATCGAACGAATTAATTAATTAACGAGGGGTAGGTGAACCGAGATTCCCAACAAATCCATTTTTCATTGAATTTTGCTCAACCATTTTAGACATTATATCTCATTACTTGATTTTGAATCTTTTTATTTGCATTCTTATTTGATTTTAGTAGTAATAAAACAATCAAATCACTTTTCGTTGCTAAATGTTCAATAACTGAAAATAATAATTGTTAAACACAGTCTTCATTGGAACGATACTCGTACTCTTGTACACTTTATTATTACTTGACATCGTGCACTTGCGATTAATTTTTGAGCATACAAAATCATATTTTATTAGGGATTTCACTGTGCATGTTTTGCTCGATCACATAACAATGTCTGGAACCTAGTTCCAAGACCAGTTTCAAAAGCTGTTATAGGTACAAAATGGGTTTTCAGGAACAAACTGAACGAAGATGGTTCAGTTGTGCCCAACAAAGCAAGGCTAGTAGCACAAGGTTATAGGCAAGAAGAAGGAATTGACTACGATGAGACATATGCACCAGTTGCAAGACTGGAGGCAATCAGAATATTACTTGTCTATGCTTCATTCAAAAACTTCAAAGTCTACCAGATGGATGTAAAGAGTGCATTTCTGAATGGCCAGTTGCAGGAAGAAGTCTATGTTGAACAACCTCCAGGTTTTATCAATCATCACCTTCCTGATCATGTCTACCATTTGAACAAAACCTTATATGGTCTTAAACAAGCTCCAAGAGCTTGGTATGACACTCTTTCAAAATTTCTAACTGATCACAAATTTTCTGTTGGATCAGTTGACAAGACTTTGTTCAAATTCTCCAAGAATGATCATATTCTACTCGTTCAAATTTATGTTGATGACATCATTTTTGGGTCAACTAACCCCAAATTATGCGAGAAATTTGCTAAGTTGATGCAGGAGAAATTTGAAATGAGCATGATGGGTGAACTAACATTCTTTCTTGGATTACAAGTGAAGCAACTGGAGTCGGGTACTTTCATTAGTCAAACTAAATACAAAAGGAATTACTGAAGAAGTTTGGCATGAAATCATGTTCAGCTGCAAATACTCCCATGAGTTCATCAGTAAACTGGACATAGATCAAGGGGGAATATGATACGAATCTGACCGAGCATGGCGTGCAAATGATTGGAAGGAGATTTAGAGAGCATCGTTGTTTCGGACCTTCAAGCTCAATAATGATGAGTCAAGCATATCCAAGCACGTGGTGGAGTTCAACAAAGAATATAATGAAGGAGTACCGAAAAATCAAGCATATGAGTGAAAAATGGCCCGAGAGAAGCAGTGCAGCAGCACGCGCTAGCGCAGATGTGCAGAAGTAGCAGCATGCGCTTGCGCAGAGGAGCAGACATGTTCACGCGGCCGCGCCAGAAGCAGCGCGCACGGCCACGCCAGAAGCGGCGCATGCGCGTGCGGCCACGCCAGAAGTGGCGCCCCCACGCACCGGGTGCTGCAGAAGTGCATTAACTCGCGCGCCATCGCGCGAGAAGTCGCGCCACCGCGCGCCCTGCCGTTTCAAACTTGCTAGACAACTTTATTTAATGTTTCTACATTACCTTTTATGGTTTTTGTTGATTATTTAAGCCATGTAATATGTGGGGACCCGGACGCAAATCAAGTTCTTAATCATGTTTGGGACTAATTAATCAATTATAAAACAGGGTCTAAATTTTTTTTTTAAAATACAAAGCGGAAACGTAATGTAATTTAATCAAATTACATATTAAACATGAACATACATCTCAGTATAAAAGTACAAGTCCTGTACAACATACATTTATTCAACTAGGGTTTAACAACTAATATCAAGTGTCTAACCCTATCTCTAAACCAAGTCCGGAATCGCCACGCTAAACTCGTCTTCTCTCATCCTCTTCTTGACCCTGATCCAGCCCCACCTGTTGTCATGCACACATACAAAACAAGACAACAGCCGGATAACTCCGGTGAGATATAAATATCCCAGTATAAACAATGTATACATGCAATCATATAAAAGCATATACGAAAGCATATAAGAATTACTCATAACATGTTCCAAATCAGAAACATAAATCAATATCAAACATTCAATAATCATGAATGATGTAAAAAATGTAAATCAACATGTCGTATCAGACTCGACTCCACTGACGCGTCGTCTCAGACTCAACTCAACTCTAACCTAGGGATCCCGATGTCTGGATATAGGTAATTATATCGAATCTCAGTCGATAGGAATGAATCAATCCCTAAACGGCATCGATATAATTCATATATCAGTGTCTGGGCGAATCAGCCGCAGAATTGACGACTCAGTCAATAACCTGACAAATCAGCCGGTAATTAGGCGAATCAGCCCATAATCAGACAACTCAGCCTGTAATTAAGCGAATCAGCGTAAGTTGAGACGAATCAGTCAATCACCAGACGAATCAGTCGGTGACTAGGCGAATCAGCCGATAATAAGACGAATCAGTCAATAACCCGACGAATCAGCCGATGACTAGGCGAATCAGCCTTTGACTCAACGACTCAGTAATCAATACATACAGTCAGTATCTAAGCAAATCAATCAATGACTAGCGAATCAGCAGTCATTACATGCAGTGGCTATAAATCAATAGACTACAATCATAAATCTCATCAATTGCAAATATCAATGCAATAATTGCAAGTATGTGATTTAGGGAGACTCAAGTCAAACCTCACTCGAGTTGTGCAATCCCAACTCAACATTAATTTATACCTTTCTTTCTGACTGTCGAAGTCTCGAACTCAAAACCTGTCAATATCGATCTGACAAGAACAATATCGAGGAGTATAATATCAATACACCACTCGAATCAAATCTGTTCTGCTCAATACTTAACCTAATTCAATATCGATGGCATAACGGTATAATATCAATATACCCAACAATACCATTTCAATCTACGCTGTCTAACATGTCAAGAACAACATATATGAGTTCCATTCAATTCTGACAATACCATAATTTCAAAGCATGTCAAAACGTAGTAAAACTTACGTCCAGTTGTAGCCTACGTTGCTAGGAACTCGATACCGAAGTCGGATTCAAATTCAGACGGACGGATTTTTCACAAAAGGCGTAAGGATTTCTCGTGCCAAAGCTTCGACCCTTTCTCCTCGATTTATGTTCTGAAAATCGACTTGCATGTCTATATATATATCTAGACAACTCGCGCATGCATTCCGGCACCTGGCTCATTTTCCGCAAGACACGCAACACCGCGGGTGCGGTCGCATTAGCACCGCGGGTGCGGTCTTGCACCGCGGGTGCGGTCTCGTAAGCACCGCGGGTGCGGTCACCCTTCTGTATCGATTCTTTCAAATTCCCGTAGCACCACCGCGGGTGCGGTCCTCCCCTTACCGCGGGTGCGGTCTGGCATTCTCATATCTTTCATAATTTTATTTCTGAATACATTTCTCGGTGTCTCGATTAATCCCGTCATAATCACATGAAATGATAAATCAATCATCGTTAATTGCAGTGATTAATTCTTGGGCATTACATTTCTCCCCCTCTTAGATCTGAGTTCGTCCTCGAACTCTCCACAAGCAATCCATATCTATTAGAAGAAATGAATAACAGAGTTTAACATCCAAACGCGTTTTACTAACATCATTCTGAGGTATTTTTCTTTGATCAAGCTCTGATTCTGGTCTGGAATCAGAAATCAAGAATTATAATATCATAATCCTTCTTCAACTCGTTCTAGTCGAATCAATCCTGCATTACTGGCTATACAATATCCGTATATGCCAATCTGCAATCTATAACAAAACAATACCATCTGTAGTTGTTATCCTATCTGTTTATTCCAATCTAGAACATAATCAATCTTCATCTTCAATTACCAATCATTATTATCCAACGTTGGTTTCTTAAATCTGTCCATTCTGAACTATCTTGATAGCTACTGTCATGCAATCAAATAATCTATATCAACTAGTACTAACATCCAGTACCAAAGCTCTACAATTATCCGTCAATATCTGGTAATCTACTCTGACTATCTGTCAATCTGTAATAAATCTGCACAAGAGAGCTTATGATATAATCTATCACAAGTACAACTCCGTCAAAATCACAATCTGATATCATCTAATTCTTGCATTCTCGTCAATCTGACTATTTCTTTGACATTGATCTATGTCATCTGGTTCTGTTTGTACGTAATCTGGTACAAACTGATAGATATAGATTGAATAATCTGTCAATCATAATCATATCATATCATAATCTAAATAAAAGACGGTAATTTCATTACGAAAGCCATAGAAATGTACTCCCATTTCTGTTCAGAACTATACAAAATCTGTAATAATCTTCTGATTTCTATCTTTTCTGACTTCTTCTGTTAGCAATTCAGACTTATCAGTACACTTTCTGCCAACATTTATGTACAAATTCTGTTACAACTGATCTAATCTGTTTATATCACAACTATCTGTTCGAATACAATACATTCTCAATCATCAGACTGAACACTGAATCCATTACTGTAAGTTTCTGACACTATCTGTCCTTTCTGATTCGAACTATTTGACATACACAAATCAGTTAATAACATAAAGTAAAGAGGAAATACCTACCTGGTATTCGGCTCTGACTATCACTATCAAGCTTTATTGTACAATTCTGACACATCTGACATCACAGAATAATCAATCTCATACAACATACACAATCACATATCTGTTACTCTGATCGACACTCTGTTCTGATTATCGATATTGAGTTCTAAACATTCTAATCAGCTTTTTGAACTGCTAACGTTTCAAAATCAGCTCTGGTTCAGACGGTACAATATAATCTTCATTGTCTACAATCAGTCTCAACCACGTGTTCAGAATAACATCAATACTCAATCAGATTCAAAATATGCTAAATTCATAAACCGCAACTGTCTGACACTGATATCAACCTCAGCTGACTAATCACGGTTTAACTCTGCTAGAATCAACAGATACATCATTTTCAGATATAACAATCCCTGAATACAATCTGTCTCAATCAAGATTCACCATTTTAACCGTTTCTAATATCAATTCAAGGTTAAAATCAATCTCTCTGAAATCAGATCTCTGAGGAAAACATTAACAACTTTCATATCATTGGTAAATCAGCCAATGATAGACTCAACTTCAGTAAATCAACTGAATACATACGGAGTCATTCTGCTCCTTTCTGTAATAATCGAGTCATAGCTAGTACGAATATCAAAGGAATTCTCAGTCTAGAATTCTGATCGTACTATATTCATCTCTTGATCATCTCAGGTCTGATTTTCACCATCTTCTGAAACTAATCTAGGGTAGCTATGTACTTGGTCAGCATATCAATATCAGTAATGCATTTCTAAAATCATAGAACACCAGTACAATACCATCTACCACACAATCTAATTCGCTCTCATTCTCATTCTACTGTAGTATACAAGATCTAACAGAAATCACTGATACAAGATCTTTTCCCAAAGGAACAGAAACAAATACTACAGTAAATAAGGACTCAACAGATAATGCATGCATCAATGTAAATCTCTCAGAAATAAAAATATGTGAAGCACCGGTATCCCTCAGTACATATGCAGGATAATCAAACAAATCAGTTACCTGCAATATTATCATTTGGTGCTTCCTGAGCGTGCTCCTCGGTCAAAGCAAATACTCTGGCCTGCTGTCTAGGAGGCTGGCCCACTGTCTGGCTTCCTTCTGGCCACTGCTGTAACTGAGATGGTGCTGGCTGAAATGAAGAGACGGCAGCTGATCGTCTACCCCACTGTGCCGCTGATCCAGATGGTTCAGCTCCCTGGGATCTTTGGGAACTCCTCTGTGGACATACTCTGGCAAAATGTCCCTGTTGCTTGCAGAAGTGGCAGCTACCAAGTACTCCTTGGCATTGCTCAGTGGAATGTCTCCCACCACAATTTCCGCAGTACACTCCGGTATAACTCTGCTGAGAACCACTAGAGCTAGAAGAACTGCCGCCAGACTTCTTAAACTGCTTTCCTCTAGTCTTCAGAAAATCTTTCGTTCCACCACTGCTACTGCCACTCTCGAATCGGGGAGGTGGTTGCGGTGGTCTTGACACTGGAGGAACAAATTCAGCTCCTCTCTGTCTTATCAGGCCTGCTTCAGCGCCCTTTGCTCTATTCATGGCATCAGCAAAGTTATTCGGTCGCCCTGTGTTCACCAATGTAAAAATATCGGGATTCAAGCCATTGATGAACTGATCAGCCACGGCTTCGTCATTTCCAGCCACATGTGGAGCAAACTTCAACAAGGTAGAGAACTTGGTCACATATTCTTCAATGTTCAGCTGACCCTGTCTCAAATTGGCAAACTCCGCTCCCTTGTCTTTTCTGTACGATATTGGGAAAAATCTCTGATAAAACTCAGTTTTAAATACATCCCAAGTAATAATCGTACCTCGTTGCTCCAAGGCCCTCTTCATTGTAACCCACCAGCTTTGTGCAACATCAAGCAACTGGTGCCCCATCAATTTAATCCGGCGCTCATCACTGTACTCCAGTGAATCAAACAACAACTCAATGCTACCTAACCAACTCTCACACTCGACTGATGTCTCAGTACCTTTCAGAGTAGGTGGTTTGAATGACTGAAACCTCTTCAGCAAGGTTTCCATTGGAGTCGGTGTTATATCCATTGGAGGATTCGATGTACTACCCTGTTCTGGTATTCTTCTGGGAGGCATATCTGAAACTCAAAAGGATTAGTAACCCAATCCAACACATCTGTATCAATTCAGTCTCTCCTCCGATCATCTTACTGCTGATCGAGAATCAATTCAGATTCGTTCCCAATAATACATATTACAAAATCAAATCAGATAAATCAAGTAACATGTTATTATATAAAGCAGTAAGTCATGCTAGCAATCACAAGCAAGGAAAGAAAACTCATTCTACCCCGCTCACTAGCCTTTTCTATCTCAATCTAAAGAATCTACAGTTCTGGTACCTACAGCTCTGATACCACCTGTTGTGGGGACCCGGACGCAAATCAAGTTCTTAATCATGTTTGGGACTAATTAATCAATTATAAAACAGGGTCTAATTTTTTTTAAAAAAATACAAAGCGGAAACGTAATGTAATTTACTCAAATTACATATTAAACATGAACATACATCTCAGTATAAAAGTACAAGTCCTGTACAACATACATTTATTCAACTAGGGTTTAACAACTAATATCAAGTGTCTAACCCTATCTCTAAACCAAGTCCGGAATTGCCACGCTAAACTCGTCTTCTCTCATCCTCTTCTTGACCCTGATCCAGCCCCACCTGTTGTCATGCACACATACAAAACAAGACAACAGCCGGATAACTCCGGTGAGATATAAATATCCCAGTATAAACAATGTATACATGCAATCATATAAAAGCATATACGAAAGCATATAAGAATTACTCATAACATGTTCCAAATCAGAAACATAAATCAATATCAAACATTCAATAATCATGAATGATGTAAAAAATGTAAATCAACATGTCGTATCAGACTCAACTCAACCGACGCGTCGTCTCAGACTCGACTCCACTGACGCGTCGTCTCAGACTCGACTCAACTCTAACCTAGGGATCCCGATGTCTGGATATAGGTAATTATATCGAATCTCAGTCGATAGGAATGAATCAATCCCTAAACGGCATCGATATAATTCATATATCAGTGTCTGGGCGAATCAGCCGCAGAATTGACGACTCAGTCAATAACCTGACAAATCAGCCGGTAATTAGGCGAATCAGCCCATAATCAGACAACTCAGCCTGTAATTAAGCGAATCAGCGTAAGTTGAGACGAATCAGTCAATCACCAGACGAATCAGCCGGTGACTAGGCGAATCAGCCGATAATAAGACGAATCAGTCAATAACCCGACGAATCAGCCGGTGACTAGGCGAATCAGCCTATGACTCAACGACTCAGTAATCAATACATACAGTCAGTATCTAAGCAAATCAATCAATGACTAGCGAACCAGCAGTCATTACATGCAGTGGCTATAAATCAATAGACTACAATCATAAATCTCATCAATTGCAAATATCAATGCAATAATTGCAAGTATGTGATTTAGGGAGACTCGAGTCAAACCTCACTCGAGTTGTGCAATCCCAACTCAACATTAATTTATACCTTTCTTTCTGATACTCTGGCTCTGTCGAAGTCTCGAACTCAAAACCTGTCAATATCGATCTGACAAGAACAATATCGAGGAGTATAATATCAATACACCACTCGAATCAAATCTGTTCTGCTCAATACTTAACCTAATTCAATATCGATGGCATAACGGTATAATATCAATATACCCAACAATACCATTTCAATCAGATATTAATTCTAATATCTCATAATCGATAACCACTCAATCTGGATATCAATTCTTATTCAATCTTATTCTGAAATCATAACAAGTTCATATTCAGTCCGTTTCTTAATCTGACTTCGATTCTACGTTGTCTAACATGTCAAGAACAACATATATGAGTTCCATTCAATTCTGACAATACCATAATTTCAAAGCATGTCAAAACGTAGTAAAACTTACGTCCAGTTGTAGCCTACGTTGCTAGGAACTCGATACCGAAGTCGGATTCAAATTCAGACGGACGGATTTTTCACAAAAGGCGTAAGGATTTCTCGTGCCAAAGCTTCGACCCTTTCTCCTCGATTTATGTTCTGAAAATCGACTTGCATGTCTATATATATATCTAGACAACTCGCGCATGCATTCCGGCACCTGGCTCATTTTCCGCAAGACACGCAACACCGCGGGTGCGGTCGCATTAGCACCGCGGGTGCGGTCTTGCACCGCGGGTGCGGTTTCCTAAGCACCGCGAGTGCGGTCACCCTTCTGTATCGATTCTTTCAAATTCCCGTAGCACCACCGCGGGTGCGGTCCTCACCTTACCGCGGGTGCGGTCTGGCATTCTCATATCTTTCATAATTTTATTTCTGAATACATTTCTCATTGTCCCGATTAATCCCGTCATAATCACATGAAATGATAAATCAATCATCGTTAATTGCAGTGATTAATTCTTGGGCATTACATAATAGACCATAAACGAGATAATTCAGCTATTGAAACATTTCTTGAGTTTATTCTAAATATTCAAGGCATTTGATTGCTTTGGTTCTTATCAAAATCAAACTTATCAAAGATTGCATCTTTGTGGCGTTTGTCGATTGTTCTTGCACGGATTGTCATAGGCTTCGTTCTTTGAAGGTTCGTTCTTGATTCAATTGTTTTATCGTTGATATTTGTTGCTAAGATGTAATATCTTAGAGGTGAATATCACAAATCGTTACTTGTTTCAAAAGATCGGGACAACCCAATCGATCCTTGTTTGTAATTGAGTTGAGGGTGCGGTTCTGATAATCGTGTTTGCTTCTCATTAGTACGGGGATTCGCATCATTTGGTATCAGAGCTTCTGGTTCTGTTTGATTCAAGTAAGTTATCGTTGTTATTTTCAGATCTGTTCAAAAATTCGTTCTGGTATCAGATCTGTGTTATCTTTTGTTTCTATTTTCATATCTATCAAAAACAAAAACAAAATTTCGTTCTTTTTTCAAATCTGTGTTATCCTTTCTTTTCTGTTGTCAGATCTGTGTATCCTTTGTTCTGTTTTAAGATCTGCGTTATTTCTATCATCCTTCGTCGTTCGTAACCTGGAATTCTCGAAAAATTTGTTCATCTTTATCTCTTGAATTTTCAAGTAATAAGGGAATAAAAAAAATACACATCTATATATATTTCTTCGAATTTCTTGGATTTGTGCAGTCCAAGTGAGACAGTTGCAAGTGTTCACAAGTTGAATCTTGTTAGTTTGATAAAAAAAAATATAAAGATTGATCCCATCTTTGAAAGAACTATCATATTCGAGTGAAAACACTTGAGTGCGAGCGTTATTTCTTTGGAGTGACCGGTGAGTATTTGAAGTGAAAAAAAATAGATAGAGAGGAGAGGAGCGAATTTTCTTTGTAGTGACCGTGAGAATTTGGGTGAGGAATATTTTTATTTCTACTAACATTTCTTGCAGGTACAATGTTTGAAAGAAAATTGGAGGAGGGAGGAGATGACACGAACCAAGGACTTTCTAAGGTCCAAATGGAGGCATTGTTCGATCATTTTAGTAGGATAATGAGGACCCAAATGGAGCCTTTACGTGAGAGGTTTGATAGGCTTGAGGGTAGTGCTAGTGGGAGTAGGTTAAATCTAAAAATGCGGGTAGATGCGAATATGAGGATAGAATATGGGAGAAGGAGTTTAAGCCTCTACGTGAGAGGTATAGGCGGAGTGAAGGAGAGGAAATGTATGATAGGCAAGATGATGAGAATAGACGAGTTAGTAGATTTTGTGGGGGTAGAGTTTTGCACGTGAATCATGGTGATGATAGGCGATGTGAGGAAAATAGAAGAGTAGGCCGAAGAGGTGAACGTGGTGTGCACAGGGAGTCTTTGACATCCACTTGGAGGATGAGCTTGGAAGAGAAAATCAGTGCTAGACCAAAGAAAGAGTCGAGACATGAAGCTAGCAAATATGTTTATCAAGGTACATTTAAAAACTCAAATATTAGTACTTATGATATTCAATGTATTTGGTGTCTAGAGTTTGGACATGATATTAGCCAATGTACGAATGAGGAGGTGAATGTACTGGATTCTAGAGTTGAATGTGAATCTAAGGATGCAGTCGAATGTGGAGTTGAAGTGAGCATTGATGTTGAACCTAAAGTGGAGGTTGAGAGAATTAAAGAGGTTGGTATTCCATTGATTTATGACTTGAGCATAGAATGTTATGCTGTGGAGGGTGAATCCTTAGATAGTGAATTTGTTTCTAATGTGTGTGCTATGGAGGAGAAAGAAGAAACGTTGTTACTCAAAACAATTGAAGAAAAACATATTTCTTTTGATCAATTGAAACGAAAAGAAATTCTTGATGATCAATTGAAGTTTATTGAAATGAGAGAGAAAAAGAGGCCAAAGAAAAAGAAAACGAAAAGAAATATAATTTGAAGTCCCAAAAGAGTAAAAAACGTGAGGTTGAGACTTGTGTATTTTTGAATAAACCATTTAAAGTACCTTTGTACAAAGTGGTTTATTGTCATTGTAATGATATAGCCGGTTCAATCCCGAGCGATGTTAATTATTCTTTGCAGGATTATTGTGATGACGTGATGAAGAAGAAAACAAATGTTGATGGTGTGAGATAGCAATGGGATGATCCATATGAAGTCAAGAGCATTCGAGATGAGGTAAGGTTAGTTGTCAATACAACAACTATGAGGTATGATTTGTTTCCTTACCGTAATTTTGTGTTGTCTTGTTTTCAAGATTTTGTTGAACGGGTTGAAAGTGTTACATTTAGTAAGCATGACTGTGATTTGATAATTTTGTCAAAGTGTCATATAATTGAAAATGGATATATATTGTGTGAATTAAATTCGAATTTTATTGATTTGGAGTGCTCAGAGAACATCAATTTGATGTGTTTTTGTCATGACAATGAATTGTATGCATTAGAATTAAATTCATGTGATGAGTTAAATGATTACATGGATATTACATCTAGCATGTTTTACTTGCATAATTCATACTTGTTTGATGATGACTTTGGATAGATGATGAGTGAATATAAGAATTTCTATGTCCATGATGAATATATTTTTAAGGAGATTAAATTGTTCATGTTATGTTCATTTTATGAATTAATCGCTAGTGAGGCGTATCGTTGTGAATTCATCATTGATAAAATGCATGAGTATATGTGTTGGTTGCATATGAAACGACATGTTGAGTGTGATTGGGGAACATGCGTTGCATACGGGAAAATGACATCTCGAGTATATTCATATGTCGTGAATCAGTTACATCTTATTCCTAGTGAGATATGGCCGAACACGTGTATGAATATCATTTGTGTGTTAACTAGGTCTAAGAAAGGGAGGAACTTAATTTTTGTTTCTACACTACTTTTTATGGTTTTTGTTGATTATTTAAGCCATGTAATAGACCATAAACGAGATAATTCAGATATTGAAACATTTCTTGAGTTTATTCTCAATATTCAAGGCATTTGATTGCTTTGGTTCTTATCAAAATCAAACTTATCAAATATTGCATCTTTGTGGCGTTTGTCGATTGTTCTTGCATGGATTGTCATAGGCTTCGTTCTTTGAAGGTTCGTTCTTGATTCAATTGTTTTATCGTTGATATTTGTTGCAAAGATTTAATATCTTAGAGGTGAATATCACAAATCGTTACTTGTTTCAAAAGATCGGGACAACCCAATCGATCCTTGTTTGCTATTGAGTTGAGGGTGCGGTTCTGATAATCGTGTTTACTTCTCATTCGTACGGGGATTCGCATCAGAATATCAGTTGAGACGACGCTTTACAGAGGTTTAATATGTTCATTATTGTACCTAACTTCTAGTCGTCCAGATATTGTATTTTCTGTTTTCACGTGTGCTAGATTTCAGGTAAATCCTATGCAATCACATTTTACAGCTGTCAAGCTTATTCTAAAATATCTAAAAGGCACAAAAAATGTTGGGTTATGGTATTCTAAAGATTCATCTTTCAATTTAGTTGGATATTCAGATGCAGATTATGCAGGATGTAAGCTTGATCGTAAAAGTACAAGTGGATCACGTCAGTTTCTAGGAGACAAATTGATCTCTTGGTTCAGCAAGAAGCAAACATCCATAGCAGCTTACACAACTGCGGCAGAATATCTTGCTGCTGAAAGCTGCTGTGCTCAACTGCTCTGGGTTCCGCAACAGCTGAGAGATTATGGAATTGACGCAAAAGAATCACCCATATTTTGTGACAATACAAGCATGATTGCTATTACCTACAATCCAGTTCTTCACTCCAGGACCAAGCACATATATGTCAGGCATCACTTCATCAGAGATCATGTCTTGAAGAAGGACATCAGACTGGAATATGTCTCAACTGATCAGCAAGCAGCTGATATCTTCACCAAACCATTGGCTGAGACTAAGTTTTCTCATTTTCGCAATATATTTGGATTAATTGATTTATCATAATTTTTATCAGTTAATTTTTATCGATTATTCCTTATCAGTAATCTTGCTTATGAATTATTTGTCAGTTGATGAAATTGAAAACAAATACAGGAAAATAAAAGACAGATAAATTGAAATGACATTTTAATCATCTGAAGAAATCATCATGGATTACAGTGTACAATTCTTCCTGAACAAAAACTCTCCACTTGCTCATCCATTGAGTTAAATCTCCAGTGGAAGTCTTATGGAAGCTGTCAGACTCAGCAATAAGCTCTAGGATTCTCTTCTCCTTATAGAGCATCAGCTGATAATATCTGTCATACTCGAATATATTCACCGTGTGTGCCACGTGCAGGCGCTCCCGGTATTTCTCCAGTTTCTCCACCAGGACGGGAGTGGTAGCCATCTCTTTCTCCCAAAGTAACTGGAGTTCTTGTAAATCCTCCCAGTAGCGAAGGGTTTGATGAAAGACTTCATCTTCTATTGTCTCTTTCCTTTTCTCCAGTGCAGTTCGCATAAATTCTTCAGCCATATCCGGAGCCTTTGAACTGCTTGCATCTGCCATTTTAGCTGTTGAATTTCTTTTTGCTGATATATTTGCAACTAACTGTTCTACTCTTATTTATAGACCAGGACAAGGAAGATGAAAGGGCAATGTCATTACATCAGACGATTATACTACTAAGCATCAGAATAATTTTAATTAATCTTGCTTATATTCTCGTAATTTTTATATGCATCTATTAAGGGGGAATATTGGTTTAAGAGGTTAACTGAGAAGACAAATGTTAGTCAACACTCAACTGAAAAGACACAGTCTTACAACTGATCGTTCAGTTGGGAAATTCACTAATCTTCTCATATAAGTTAACTAATTAACCATATTATATTCCAAATCAAGTGACGTGACTGACTGCTATCTCATGATGAATCTTATCTTAAAACGTGGACGCATTTGAACCACTTAAATTGTACACACGCTTACAGCACACATACACATGTTTCCATTCAAAATTTTCAAATGGACTAACACGTGTCCAGAATTTGAAGAGTCACGTACATAAGGACCATTCCCCGCTTAATTTCAGTTTCTTCTTACGCGTGCATCAATTTTTAAGAGAAAATTCATACACTCCGAGCTTGTGTCTTGTGAAATTACAGGTTTTCTTAATCTCAGAAATGGAAAATCAAATTCCGGCACACTTATTGAACGCTATGGCCATCAATTTTGAGTCGTCCTTATCAATCGGAGAAGCCGATTTGAAGAATGTCTTTCAGAAGCTTGAATCAGCAGGATTGAAGACTTTCTTAGGGCAATTCTCACAAGAGATCTATCTGAAGGAACTTCAATATTTCTACTCAACTGGATTTATCAACTCTGATGGAAGAATCCTCTCTACTGTCAACAATCACCTGTTAACCATCTTTGAAGATTCTCTTGGAGAATTATTTTTGTTGCCTTCTGATGGGTTAGCACAACTTGCTGATGTCAAAGCATCTGATGTCGAAGAGATGCAAACCTTACTTTCTGCTGATGGACGGAAAATCAAAGTTTCCGATCCAAAGAAGGAATTGAAGCATGAGGTTCAGTTACTGGCCGACATTGTAGCCATGGGGTTATTGGCAAAGGCAGGATCCTTTGCTGCTTTAACTTTGGAGAAATTTCAAGCCATTACTGTCATCATGGCTGGACGAAGACTCAACTGGAAGCACCTTCTTTTCAACATCTTGAAAAATATGTTCTCTTCCACCAAGCAGTCAAAAGGTTTTGCAATACAGCTGAGCTATTTGATGAAAGTCAAAGGTTAGTGACTGATGATTCAGAAAGATTGTATAAATTCAAAGTTTCAATGCCAAGAATATTTTGCCACCAAAAACGAAGTTTGACATCTCTCCTGAAAAATTTATTAAGATCATAACAGATATTGGGACACAGCAGGCTGCTCCTAAATCAGTTAAGATTGCCAAGACTCTAGCACAGAAGAAGACTTCAAAGCGCAAACTGCTTATCAGTGATTCTGATGTAGAGAAGACCCCGTATCCTCCAATTGTCAAGAAACCACGGACACTGAAAACCAAACCTATTGCTACAGTTGAATTCATACCAACTGATAGGGTGATGAAATCAGGAGCTCAACAGCCAATCCAGGCTGTTCCATTGAAGGCAATTCCAACTGAGTCCTCAACCGAGGATCAGTTACCCTTGTTCACCATTCAGCCAAAGAGTATAATCAATTAATCTAGTGATAAAACCAGACTTACTGGAGTAAAATATCCACTTATTAATATTTCTCCTTACTCCCCTTTACCATTTTCCAGACCAACAGGAGTTGTGTTCAGAGAAAAGATTGATGTAACTACGTCTGGATTAACCATTCCTCATATCTTGACTGACTCCAAGGGAAAAAGTAAAATACAAGACGAATCCAGACCTTTGAATGCCATTCAAACCCACATTGATCTAATTTGGCAAGAGATCAATAAATTTGTTGAAGAAAAGCTCCAAGTTTTTGAAGAATGGGTACATTTCAGAGTTAATGTTTTTTCTAAGGACCTACACAAAAAATCTAATCTGAAAAGATTTATTGCTCTGGAAAGAGTAGTGCTGAGGATGGTCAAAGCTTCTTCAATTTGTCAAGCCTTGCAGAGGAAGAGGTATTTCTTTGATATTTCAAGAGAAAAGAAGTTGCAGCAGATTGTTACTGAGCTTCGGAAAAATTTCAATCCCACAAGTCCAACTGCATTAAATGATAAAGCAGGTTATGCACAACTGGAAACAGATTTGATTGAACTTCAAGCAGAAATTAAACAGTGGGAAAGGGATCAAGAACTGATCATCTCAGCATTTTCTCAAGAAATTGTAACTGAAGAACTAGCTGAACAATCAGCTGGAAAGCCTGATAAGGACACTACTGCTACCCTTTCTCAGAAAGCAGATGTCTCCTCATCTTCAATTGCTCCACCTTCATCCTCGTCATCACCTCCTATTGATGATCCCAAGAGGTATTCAGAAGCTGAATTGACACTAGCTAATATTGATGAAATGATTCAATGAGTAGTTCAAGAAGCTTCCACTGATGAACCTCTGTCAGTTGATCACTCCGCTGATCCAGCAGTTGAAGAGAATCCGATCTTAACTGAAGAGCCAATTAAAGCTGCCATTACTGAACCAAATGATCAAGCTTTAATGTCAGTTCAATCACCAGATCACCAAACTAGTGAGAATCTGGAGGCTTTATTAACTACTTCTGAAAATTCTCCAACTGTTGTGACAGCACAAATCTCAGTTGATCATCAGGCAAAAGCATCAGTTCATGACCCTCTAGTTGAAGACCCTGCGATCCCTCACATTCAGCAGGAAAGCTCAATTGCTGATCAACATCGATCTTCACCTCAACTGGTCCAAGCGGAAGTAACTGAAACTGATGTTCCAGCATCGACTATTGCTGAAACAATAATATCTGAATGAACCATGGTGGTTTTTGATCGACTCTCTCAGGAAACTAGAGCGTCGGATAAGCCCAATCCTCTTTCCACCAAAGATCTTGATTTTGTTCTTGAAGAGATTCAGGACATTCAGCATAACATACACAGAGTGATTAATGATTTGTACAAAATTCAGCATACTCAACTAGAACATTCTGAAGCATTCAACTCAGAGAAGCTGATAGCTATTCAAGAAGCCTTAACCTCTCTTTCTCAGTCAGTGGACGCAATTCAAAAGAACAAAGGTTTGGCTCAGAGTCTCTCCATCACTCAAGACGTCATCAGCAAACGAGTTGAAAATCTGGAGACGCTTGTAACAATAAAAATAGACTCGTTGCAAACCACTATGCTCTCTAACGTTTCTAATATATCCACTTTTGTCAATATCTTATCAACCGATGTTCGGCAATTATCTCTTAAGATAGGTTTATTTGACAAAAAGGGGGAAGAGATTAAAGAGCTGCTAGATCGACAAAAGAAGAGCATTCTTTAAGTCATTGTTTGTTACTCAATTCTATATCAAAACTTTTATGTTATCTACGATGAGTTCAGTTGTTCAGTTATTTTGTGCTTAGTTTTGTTAAACACCTTAAAGGGGGCACCTGTTGGAAACAAAATTACGGCATTTGACAAATAACCAACTGATAATGCAAACCAACTGTATCTAGTAAAATGAACTCAGAAATTGAAT